>NC_046642.1:16363132-16663132 GCF_900324485.2 Mastacembelus armatus
AAGACAAATCCTAGTTCCCAACATGTTCACAGTGACATAAACTATATAGTTAACAATTGGTTAACAACTTTTCATTATGCAATTTGTGAGACACTTCCCTCTCAAAAGAAACATGACCAACCTTAATCTTCTCTGCATATGCAAAGTTAGTAATCAAATACTGTGGTGACTTTGCACACATTGTAGAAGCCTGGCATGCTTTCCAGTAAAGTTCCTGAGTAAACACTGCACAGAACAACTTTTCCTATAACTACATCAGAGATTAAAACTACAGTCATGTTCCAGTGTGATGTCTGATTACTCTGTAGACTCAGCCTCATAATCTAGATCTGCCATTTCTCTCTAAATTATGACCTGGTAGTTCTGGGACCAGAGGTCTTTCTAGCAACTAGAAAGATTATATGGGATTTTTTTTTTTTTTTTTAGGCTTCAATTAGTTAGAGCTACAACTATATACCTGCATACCTGCTTCTACATCTGCAGCGCTAGATTACTCCCCCTCCCTCAAAATGCATGCAAAGTATGACTGTGGCCTTGCTCCACGTTTTACTTTGTCAAAAATATTTGGGGCTAAGCTCAAAATATTCTGGTCTGAGGCCCTAAATGATCCAATCTAATGGTCATCTGTATCAAATTGTATTAACATCAGAAAAGGTTTGGCTATTTCCTGTTGATTAATAGACTCATCCCACTGCAAATGTAAAAGTGGAAGTTTTTTATATTCTTTTAATATCCATTTTCCATCAACATTTATATAACATGACCCTGACTACCAGTACGTTCATACCTGGTGGACAGGGCACATAACGATCCCACAGCCACTGCATATTTGGCAGATTCCAGCCGACATAGTCAAAGGCAACTGGCAGGGGCTTTTTTCACTCAGCATGTAGTAGGGCATCAATCAAGGGTGAGAGCAGCAGACACAGCAAAATAGCCAGGAAGCAGATAAGTAGAGAGGGCCACAATGCCCAGAGGGGACTGACTTTTGAGGGTTCTCTTCACCTCCTCACCTATGGAAATATATGCAAATATGTGTCTAACATGTCGCCGACAAACTTAGTTGTTTGTTATGTATTTTTTAAAATTTTGTTTAAAGTAAGATCTAAGATGTCGTTACATTCTAACTGAACAATTCATCAAACCTTTAGTGTAAAATAGTTTATTAACCATGATACAAAATTTAAAGACCCATCCTGTTTCAGTGATAACACACTGAACATACTGATTGAATCAGGTGAACTCTGTAGCCACACTGCACAGTTAGGCAGGCATTTAATTAAGATATATGGAAATTAAGTATTGTTAAATCTTCTGTGTCAGTGTACTGATTGAATACACGGTGTATATTTAGCCCATATTTAACCAGTAAACAATCATTGTACTGGCTAAAACATTTTTAAACTCTTACTGTACCTGTTGTAGCAATGCAGTCAAATCCAACAAAAGCATAGAAACAGGTTGCAGCCTCCAGCCAGTGTTCCACTAACGCCATATGGGAAAAATCCACCCACTCCGTATATACTCGTGACATTGATAGTGGAAGTCAGGTTGCTGCAGAGGCAAGAGAGTGTGTTACCTTGTGGTCATTTAGAGCGAGATAACCAGGAGAGCTGCACAGCTGTTCAGACAAGATCCTGCACACACCCAAACACAGACAGGATTTATGTTGCTCTATGACTTTACTTGACTTGTGCAGTGGCGTTGATCAGAGTCTCTTCACTGATTTGCCAGTTAGAGATGCTTCCCTTGATGAATCCAGATATGGCCACAAACAGCAGCACCAGGATGTGATTGCTGTGAAGATCTTGTTGATTGTTGTTGATTCTTTTACACCAAATGCCAGCAGACCTTCATGGAAAACACGGTGAATGTTATTTCTTTGCTTATTTATTTTTTTTGTATGCATTCAACACCAAAATGACACAAGACTGATTTCTTTACCTGACAGAGCAAGATGAGAACTGCCCAAAGACATCTGGGTAAGGTGCCAGACCAGGGAGGCCCATGGGTGCATGTTCTTGAAAGTAGTTAGATATGACACCCCCAATGAGGTCATCAAAGGGTCCCACTCCATGCTAATGCAACACTGGAAGTCCCTGCAATAAGTGAATAACCAGAGTCACCATTTCACTGTTATCATAAACAGATAATACTCCTGGGGCTAGTGTCTTTCACATTTTACGACTGTTAATTTCAATCATGCTCCTGGTTTATGGAGTTATTAACAAGCAAGATGAGCTTCAGCTGTGTAAGAAGGAAATTGGATTAGTGAAAGAAACCCCTATGTAAAATGTAAAACTTAAAAAAAACCTTTTTCCTGTTAAATATTTACTAAAAAAAAAGCCATCAAGACTTTGCTTCTGCAGCAAATGAAAGGTCACAGAGCATTAGGCAAAGAGTAGCCTAGATTCCATAAAGAGCACAATGTCCCCAAAAATGACTTCTTAAAAAGCCACTGAATAACAGACATAATTGTCTGTCGTACTTAATATACAAATCCTGGCTTTCACACTCGCCTATGACGTAAGAAAGTAAGAGATTCCAGCCAGTAATAAAAGCCAGTAACTCTCCAACAGTCACATAGCTGTAAAGGTATGCTGAGCCTGTTTTAGGAACCCGGGATCCAAATTCTGCATAGCACAGCCCAGCAAATATGGATGCCAGGGCAGCAATGAAGAAGGAGATGATGATGCTGGGCCAGCAGCGGCTCTGGCCACCTCTCCAGAGAGGACATAGACGCGGCCCCCAGGGTGCTTCCCACACCGAGGGCCACCAGGTCCAAAGTGGTCAGGCATCGGTTAAACGTGGACTGCTCCCCCTCGGGCTCCAGAGGTTTTCGCCGAGACAGGCTCACCAGAAAGGACTTCAACCCACTGCACGGCATGTTTCTGGGGGCTTGGATCAGGATAGAAAGTTGGAGAATTATATAGAAAGGGGCAGATCTGAGTCTGGTTGTACTGTTGTTCAGAAAGAAGGAGTAAGTGCAGGAAGAGTGCGAGAAGAGGGGAGGAATGGGGAAAAACAGGTCAGACCCACAGTAGAACCTTTCCTTTTCAAAGACACAATATTACCAAATCCTTTTTTTAAACAATTGTTAAGCCTGTGACAATTTCGTAAAGAGATCTAATTAGGCCCGAGCAAGGACCAAAGGTCCCAGGGCAGGGACTATTGTTATTGCTCAACGTGCAAGGGACGACTTCGCTGGGGGGCGGCTTCAGGCATTGTCTAGTGTCTACCGGCACCCCACCATGACGTTACTGGGCATTAGACCTTTCCGAAAATGTATAATATGTGGGTGTCAGGTGGGCGTGGGCCAGGAAATCATTAGGATTATTTTTCTTCCCTATTATTATTAGGCCCGAGCAGAGACCAACGGTCCCAGCGCAGGGACTATTATAATCGCTCAATGGGCAAGGGACTGTTGCAATTAAATATTGTTGTGCAAAATTACAATCAGAGATGAAAATTGAAGTGAAGGGCACAGATTTGAATCTGCCCTGCTGATGGTAATGTTATTCAGTAGATACACAAGGTCTTTACCTTATCTTGAGTCCCACGAGGAGCAATTGGAGACTGTGTGGTGAAAACAGCGCTATGAAGCAAAAATATCCGTGCTGTTGACTTGCATGAAGGAAACATGATTTTTTTTTTTTTTTTGGTGCAATATATACAAGACTGGCCTGTGTGACCCTCCCACTCAATAGAATTACTTACAAAGTAGCCTTTCTCATTCCCAACCAGTTTGGATCATAATGTGCTCATTATTGCACAGAGGCACAGGGTGAGACTTGTGGACAGCAAATCCTATTCAGAATGTCAGAAATGCTTTTGTGTGTGTTTCACTTGTTTTTGTTTGTTTTCATTCCAGACCTTAAAAGGTTTTTAGGGATTTTTTTATAATTACACAAACTTACCAGATCACTAATTAGTTTAGGTTGTGTCTTCTTCTTTCCTTTCGGCTGCTCCCTTCAGGGGTCGCCACAGCGAATCATCTGCCTCCATTTAACCCTATCCTCTGTATCCTCCTCACCCACACCAACTATCCTCATGTCCTCCTTCACTACATCCAAGAACCTCCTCTTTGGTCTTCCTCTAGGCCTCCTTCCTGGCAGCTCTAACCTCAGCATCCTTTTACCAATGTATTCACTGTCCCTCCTCTGAACATGTCCAAACCATCTCAGTCTGGCTTCCCTGGCTTTTTCTCCAAAACATCTAACATGAGCTGTCCCTCTGATGTCCTCATTCCTGATCCTATCCATCCTCGTCACTCCCAGAGAAAACCTCAACATCTTCAGCTCTGCTACCTCCAGCTCTGCCTCCTGTCTTTTTCTCAGTGCCACTGTCTCTAAACCAGACAACATTGCTGGTCTCACCACTGTCTTGTCCACCTTTCCTTTCATTCTTGCTGACACTCTTTTGTCACACATCACACCTGACACTTTCCTCCACCCGTTCCAACCTGCTTGCACACATCTCTTCACTTCTTTTCCACACTCTCCGTTGCTCTGGACTGTTGACCCTAGGTACTTAAAATCCTCCACCTTCTTCACCTCTACTCCCTGTGAGGTTGTGTCTAAAATCATAAATGTTTCTAAATGGTAAATACATGTAGAAGAAAATGTAAGAAAAGTTTTTTGCAATTTACTAATCATATTTCATGCACCACTATCCTTTTTTATAATTAATAAACAATAATTGTCTGTCTATAATAGATTACACTTTGATAGATTACAGCATTTTGCAATTGTCCCGGCTTCTGAACTGCAGTAAGGCTCTTATGTGCATTGCATCTTCGAAGCAGAAGAGGTCAGTATACACTGTATCACTGTATCACCGGTGTCCTGTTCTTTTACCTCATATGGTCCCCTCTTACTCTGAACACTGGAGTGAAAGGAAAATGAAAGAAGGCCCAGGATGACATGAAATAAAGACATGACACTACACTAACACACCCATATTTTTGATACACTGAGAACATCATGAACTGTTCAAACAGTGGTATTCATAAAAAAGTGTGGAGCTCAGTTGATATCAGGAAAATGTGGCACTAAATCTGTGTTTATGCCTCCTGAGAAATAACAACTATGTGTGTTGATGGGACATTGTGAACATTCCAGTTAATTTCTTCCATGTTTCAAATGTTTCTGACATTTGGCCTTTTGCTGAGCACAATGCTAACATCGTTTCTCCCTATCTCTCCTGGACTCCCTAGAAATGCTGCTACCGCCCCTGCTTACCGGAATGGACGCCTGACAGGACAAAAATAGAGCAGGCAAGTTGTCACATCGGTAACAGCAGAAGTCACATTTGAACTCTGTCATGCCCTAAAGTTCAGAAATTCCAACAAGGTTTAGAGTGAAAGCATTGTCTCCTCCAGGGCTACCACGACATGAGAAGAAGCTGTTACTGCTTCGCGTCTTTTATTCTTTTAAATATGTTTTTGATTTATATTTTTCAATGGCTTGTTTGCAGCAAAATACAACAAAAATTAAAAAGCTGCTGGTGTCTGTTAGGATGAAGCAGCATCAGCAGAAAAAAAAAGGCGTGCGTAAAAGTGTGCGTAATTCAAGCGCGTAACCTAAGTGTGTTAGATCTGATGTAGAACTCAATACGGTCACATCCCATTTGGACATATTTTCTTTACGCTAAGACACTGTCCCGCCACGCTGACACGCAAACTGGTGAGAAGCTCCGCGAGAGGAGCGCCGCAGTCGTTACGTCATAGAGGACACGTAACTGGACGGCTCGAGGCTGACCGGAGGAGACGGGCACACCGGGTTATCTAGGACAGAGCAGAGACAGCGGGACAACGTTCACACTTCCTGCACAGAGAAGGTAAGGTGTTATTTGTTGCGTGGAAGCTTTTTATTCCGATCCGGCCTCAATAAAACTTTTCACTGTTTTCAGAGATAATGACGGAAATGACATTTCCACAATGGACATTTCCATTGTGCCATTGTGCCAATGAAGTGCAGCAGCCAGCAAGATATCATTGATGGTTTTTAGTAACTGAATTAAGTAGATATGAAAAATACTTTGTTCACTGTATAATCCGTTGTTTTTTTTTCAGAGAAATGTATAAATTAGAAAAATCTATAGTTAGACTGAAAGATATTCTACACTGTGGGGAACAGAGTAAGGGTGTGACTCTGTACTGTACTGATAAATTCTTCCTTGTTATTCACTTTGTATCTGTTAGTCTATTGACAGTGGGCTGAGCCGTCACACCTCTGCTGACTTCACAGTATTCCTGCACAGAATTCAATTAGTGAAACCAACTACAGTAGCCATGGCGGGGATACAGTGGGTACGGAAAGTATTCAGACCCCTTTAAATTTTTCACTCTTTGTGTCATTGCAGCCATTTGCCAAAATCAAAAAAAGTTCATTTTATTTCTCATTAATGTACACTCAGCACCCCATCTTGACAGAAAAAAACAGAAATGTAGAAATTTTTGCAAATTTATTAAAAAAGAAAAACTGAAATATCACATGGTCATAAGTATTCAGACCCTTTACAGTGACACTCATATTTAACTCACATGCTGTCCATTTCTTCTGATCCTCCTTGAGATGGTTCTGCTTCTTCATTGGAGTCCAGCTGTGTTTAATTAAACTGATTGGACTTGATTAGGAAAGGCACACACCTGTCTATATAAGACCTTACAGCTCACAGTGCATGTCAGAGCAAATGAGAATCATGAGGTCGAAGGAACTGCCCAAGGAGCTCAGAGACAGAATTGTGGCAAGGCACAGATCTGGCCAAGGTTACAAAAGAATTTCTGCAGCACTCAAGGTTCCTAAGAGCACAGTGGCCTCCATAATCCTCAAATGGAAAAAGTTTGGGACAACCAGAACTCTTCCTAGACCTGGCCGTCCAGCCAAACTGAGCAATCGTGGGAGAAGAGCCTTGGTGAGAGAGGTAAAGAAGAACCCAAAGACCACTGTGGCTGAGCTCCAGAGATGCAGTAGGGAGATGGGAGAAAGTTCCACAAAGTCAACTATCACTGCAGCCCTCCACCAGTTGGGGCTTTATGGCAGAGGGGCCTGACGGAAGCCTCTCCTCAGTGCAAGACACATGAAAGCCCGCATAGAGTTTGCCAAAAGACACATGAAGGACTCCCAGACTATGAGAAATAAGATTCTCTGGTCTGATGAGACCAAGATTGAACTTTTTGGCGTTAATTCTAAGCGGTATGTGTGGAGAAAACCAGGCACTGCTCATCACCTGCCCAATACAATCCCTACAGTGAAACATGGTGGTGGGAGCATCATGTTGTGGGGGTGTTTTTCAGCTGCAGGGACAGGACGACTGGTTGCAATTGAAGGAAAGATGAATGCGGCCAAGTACAGAGATATCCTGGAAGAAAACCTCTTCCAGAGTCCTCAGGACCTCAGACTGGGCCGAAGGTTCACCTTTCAACAGGACAATGACCCTAAGCACACAGCTAAAATAACAAAGGAGTGGCTTCGGAACAACTCTGTGACCGTTCTTGACTGGCCCAGCCAGAGCCCTGACCTAAACCCAATTGAGCATCTCTGGAGAGACCTGAAAATGGCTGTCCACCAACGTTCACCATCCAACCTGACAGAACTGGAGAGGATCTGCAAGGAAGAATGGCAGAGGATCCCCAAATCCAGGTGTGAAAAACTTGTTGCATCATTCCCAAGAAGACTCATGGCTGTACTAGCTCAAAAGGGTGCTTCTACTCAATACTGAGCACAGGGTCTGAATACTTATGACCATGTGATATTTCAGTTTTTCTTTTTTAATAAATTTGCAAAAATTTCTACATTTCTGTTTTTTTCTCTCAAGATGGGGTGCTGAGTGTACATTAATGAGAAATCAAATGAACTTTTTTGATTTTGGCAAATGGCTGCAATGACACAAAGAGTGAAAAATTTAAAGGGGTCTGAATACTTTCCGTACCCACTGTATCTGGGGTGACTGGTTGAGCTGCTGTTTCATGGAGCCTTATTGATCTGGATCTGACTGATGCTACATAAGGCTGAGAAGTCAACACCCGAGGGAGTGTGTTCACAGGGCCACCTCTCACCTCTTAAAGTATTTATTATTTAGGGGTAAAATTCTGTTCTGGTTCTCTGTCTGTGTGTATGAGATTAGTAGTAAGTGACATCCTTCACTTGTTTCCCCCCAGGACCAAAAGAGAAATACTGTATGCTGTGTGTGTGTGTGTGTGTGTGTGTGTGTGTGTGTGTGTGAGAGGAGGGGGGGCATGAGCAGAGACTCTCTTTCTGTTATCGCTCTGTGGCTTCTTTGTTTCCTCGAGCGGTTCATGTAGGAGTCACTGTTCTGTGATTACAGCGATAGAAAGCGAATGATTCCCACATCGACCCACACCTGAACCACTTGATTCACTTAACAGCTACAGGAAATGTGCATGTGAAATCACACACTACATTAACGGAAACAGGGAACTGTGTGGCTGAGAGCTGATCGGGATTCTAACGGGATGCACAGTTATGGGTTGACTTGTAGTATGACTTAAAAAACAGTAATGCTTCTCAAAATAGGCCTAAAAGTGCATATCTAATAAGCTTTATCATTACATCCCAGGAATCTTTTTCTTTGATCATCTGCACTGTAAGACCAGGAGACAAGCTGAGCAGTGATGCTGACACACACTGATGCTGAATCAGAAGATCAGCACTTCTTCTTCCTAAGTTTCTCTGGAAAGAAAGTGAGTGCTGAGAGGCAGCACCATGGGAACTACTGAAAATGAGCTTCAGGTCACAACTTTACTGTAAAGAGTTTACAGTGATAACAAAGCAACAGAGGATCAACAGAGAAACATCAACAGCAGAGGAATTTCACCTTGAGTGAGTGATATTTTGCCTACAAAGAGAAACTGGAGACTTCTCGAAACACAGGCACTAATAGAGGAAGAACAAAGTCACCTCAGTGAAATCTTGTTAGTCTGCATGCGTACAACAGAAGCCACGAATAGTCCTGAGGGGGAATTCCAGAGACACAAATAGACCATCAGACCAGTGATCATTAAAAAAGAAACAAAAAAAACAAAACACAGATGTATACAAAAGTGGCTTTACAAAGACGTGCCATTCAGCAAAGCAGATAATCCTATGCATTGCTATTCAAGCACCATGTGGCTCCATTTTGTGACATTCAATAAGTAACAGTTAAGTAGCATATTTGATCTGCGCTGGAGGTGAATGAGTTGATTAGGCGACTGCTCAGTGTGACGTTAGTTATTCACCCAGGAGAAAAGATTTAGTTAAAAAGTTAGCTAATGCAGTACCACTGCAAACAAGCACGCCTTGTGGGCTGCGTAATTATCTATCAGGCTGCTTTCCCCCTCCTCGCTGCAGCTTAAGCTGCTTTTTGACAGCGTTGCCTTAAATCACAGCATGATTTCTGACCATGTTGAGCTTGCTGGCATGTACAAAAAGTCCAACTTTTCCAGCAGCGATCTCAGGAAAGTGTAAGATATATACGCAAGTTCTTTTGATCTGAAGCCCAATATCACACACCAGACTGAGGGTTTGAGATGCTTTCACTCTCATAAGACTTTTAATGTGAAATAAAAACCCAAATTATTATTATTATTTTTTTTATTTTAGGTCAACACACACCCAAACTTAACTCCAGAATCTAAGGGCACAGTTCAATATAATGGAGAGTAGGAAGAAAAATCACTTGTTTACCTTGTTCACCTGGAACTTCACTTCTTTACTCACTCTATTTTGCTCTCCTTCTCATGCTGCGTGCAGCTGATTATCATAACAATAACATAATGACTTCCCGTTTGTCGATTTATGATGGCAGTCGGGAGGTGTGTGTGTGGAGCTGGGCGGGAGCTCTGTTGGTTTTAACCACCGGCCTGCAGTCCAGCACGACTGTCGTGGACTGTGTGGGGATGGTTTCGACAGAATCAACAGTCTCACAGGAGAGTTACCTGTGTTTTAGACAGGAAACTGGGAGAAATCAGCAAGTTGTCCTCTATAACTGGTCTGGACTCAGAGCCTGGTACTTCACTCTTCACCCTACACCTTCTCCTTTTTCCCACATGCTCATATCATTGTGCTCTTTGAGCCCTCTCAGGGGCCTGTGCAGTTGGACTTGTTCTCCCGGTTCAACAGACAAAAGCCCCGCATAAGAACCGGCTCTGAGGCGGTCAATCGAGACACTGTACTGACACATGAGAGCCAGCTTCATTGGGCAAATATAAACAGATTCAGTACGTCTCGTGGATAACAAGACAGCAATGAGGGATTGGATACGGGTTAAACGAAAGAAGGTTGAGAGCAGGAAAAAAAAAAAACAGCACAGATGAGGAAGAAGTGCAAAATTAGAGCATGGGGGGGTTGTCTCAGTGTGGACCATCTGGGCAATAATGAGTCTAAGTCTTCCTTCCTGAGACTGGGCTCCTGGACTGGTTCTGCACTATATCAAGCTGCATAATTCAAACTGGGGACGCTCGAGGAGGAATAAAATAGAGGACATTGTTCTCTTCCCTCTTACCAGAAGAGAGCAACTCCTTTTTTTCTATCTTTGCCATGTGATGTAGGCTGCAGTTTTAAACTTCTTAAAGCTGGCACCAACGGGTGGGCACATAAGAATCTCAGCTAATAAAGCACCTTGCCAACCAGAGATGCACTATGTAGAGATTGGCAAGATATTAAAGACATTCCAGAGCAAGAATGCGATGCTTTATAGTGCTCTTTGGCCTGCTGAGCCCAATTTGAACAAAATCAGCTGAAAAAGTGGACATAACTGGAATATAGCAGCGGCCATCTTGGTTTTACGAAGTGTTTTGCAACCAGACTGTGCAGGAATGACCAGAGGTGATGTCGTGGTATCGGGTCGCCAATCAAAGATCTCAAGACCCTGAAATACATTCCTTTGTAATATCAAATGACTTATTTGACTGATCACTTGTTTACAAATCAGTGTGTTTCTACCAACCTGAAATGATGGTAGTCATATTTAATAAAAAAGGATTTACTTTATACATGGAAATTTTAATTTGACTCATGTTCCATCTGCTAAATTAGAGGGGGCAGAATTTGAGGAGTTGTCACGCCATCCATAGTTATATACAGTCTATGGTGCCTAGCAACTCCTGAGGGAGTGAGTACATTTATCTTTTTGGTGTTTATCAGAACCTTGTCAGTGAAAACAGATGTCTGCCACTGAAAACTAGGTTGATGAAAACAACCAGTCTGAAACAAGACAGTAACTTTGTGGGCGGTAAAACTGCACTGAGCTGAAAGAAGCTACGCAACTCTCTGTGGGATCGGCACTACAAGCAACTCCCTTATCGATACTCACAGTAATGTGGCCCAATGCAAATACAAAACCAGATAAATTAGGAAAAGGTCAAGTATATCACTTACCCAGATCTCTAAGCTACTGCATTTTAGTTTTAATATTACGAGGGAATTTCCAACCTACTTTCAAAGATCGGTCTTCAGCTACAAGGAAACACCTGCCTGATAATTATTAACTTGGGTGTGTTCTCTGTCCAGGCTTTTGGAAAATAACTTTGTTCAAGCTTAGAAACCCAAACGTACAAGATAAATTCATGTTTCACTGAGACAGACGGCCCAGAGAGCGGATCAGGCCAGCCACCGGCGGGGGGATGACCAACTAGTGAAAGCTCTGAGTGTAAGAGCCTGACACTTTCTCCTAAGAGCAATCAGGCATAGCCATGTCTATAAAGAGTCAATGAGATGAGGGCAGACAGAAAAGAGAGAATAGGATAATAGGATAAATCCAAGATTAGGAGCAAACAGCGAGAAAATGAGGAGAAAGGGGAGGGAAAGGAACCAAAAAAGATTTGGGGAGACAACCCAAACCCGGTGAACGAAGAAGTGCTGATTAGTGTTTGATTAGCTTCTGACCTGAGGGGAAATTGCTGTCAACCAACACAGTGCCATTACGCCTGTGCCCTCCCTGCTACACCATCTGTTTGACTGTAGTATGCATGACTGACCTGCCATGCACTTAGATGCTGTAAGTGGTGAGAAGTATGCTGGATTCACTGGGCAACACATTTAGTGGGTAACACATTTAGCTGTACATTTAGTATTTACATCAGAACAAATATATAATACTACACTATATATCATTCATTCAAAGACTGTGCTTGGTGGAAAGGAGTTTGTATCCTCTAAACTTTACAATAGACCAAGCAAAAGGTCAGCTGACATCTGACTGTCAGATGAATTAGTGTTTCATCAGCTGCCGACGCTTTAAGGAGACACATATACGCAAACACACACACACACACACACACACACACACGCACACACAGGAGAGTGTCAAACCCCCAGGGAGCTCAAACAGCTGAACGAAGACATCACATCAGCTGCCTCGTTGATTCTGCTGAGAAAAAACAGCAAGGCAGACCGTGCTAATAGGTTACTCTAAAAATGGCTGCGTAAGATTTTGGGTAACAGATGGTATTTGCAATAGTGACAAAAAAAAAAATCATAACAATCAAAATTGATAATATACAATGGGTTTGCTTTGAGAAAATAGATCACACATTATGTCTGAAAATAACAAATAATGTAATTATTGAACATATGAAACATCCATCATCCATCCATCATCTATACCCACTTATTCCTAACCAGGGTCCCAGGGATCAGCTGGAGCCTATCCCAGCTCTCTTTGGGTGAAAGGCAGGGGTCCACCCTGGACAGGTCACCAGTCCATCACAGGGCCACATAGAGACAAACAACCTCACACACTCACACTCACTCCTATGGGCAATTTAGAGTCACCAATCAACCTGACATACATGTTTTTGGACTGTGGGAGGAAACCAGAGTCCTCGGAGAAAAGTCAATTAACTTAACGTTAATCAAAATCTGGAGTGTTTTCTAGGGATCCATTTATCTGTCATTAGACTAATAGAAATTTTCCTATACTAAGAAATAAGATGCTTTTTTGGAAAATAACCAGACATCTAACAACACAGGTTTCTGATCATCTAAAGAAGCTACAGGTGTTTCGCTTTAATGCATCACAGAAACAACCAGATTTTCTCATCTAACACCAGCAGTATCTAACCATCCAGGTAGTTTGTGTTGTTGAGTCAAGCGTCTATATTTTTAGCAGCAAAATTATACTACAGTTTTATTGGGTTGTGGGCAGAAATTCATGGTGATATCTTACGTAACTTCTGCTTAAAAAACTAAAGCTCCCTATAAAATTTAACATGCAAATATCAGCAAGTGCAAGTTATACATTCTCACAATTAAAAGTATTAAAAAGAAACTAATACTACCGGCATGAATAAACTTTACCCACTGGGGTAAATGATAACATTAGATTCTGTATGTTGGCAATCTGATTGGAAAAATGTATTTTTGTGTCTGGAACAATACTTAGGTTTCTCAGTAACTGTCATTGCAGTGATCAGTCATAACCTCTTTGAATTTGCCTATAATTCATCTCTAAATTACAGGATTGGTTACCACGCAATCTCCACCGACAGCTCACACGTCTATTGTCTCTCTATTGTGAGACCTGCTCCTTCGCTTGCATCAGCACACACCCATAACCACCACGCTCAATGGGGCCTTTCTGCAACGCTCCATGAGTCCTCAGGTCAGAGGTCACCTGTGGCTTCTGGTCTCCATGACGACAGCCTGGCAGTCCCCCCAGACTGAGCCGGACTCCCCCTCACCTTCACCCACCACCCACGCATAAACACACAGAAACAGTCCCCAAACTCCTGTGCAGCAAAGGAGATCCTGGAGTGAGTGTGAGCTTCAGCCCAAACATTTACAGCCATGCAGGCCAAACACTCCAATACAAATCAGTGGAAATGCAGGAGACCACCATAGTTGCAAAGTGACAAAAGACAAATGGCAAAAAAAGAAAAAAAAAAAAAAAGAAGTCAGTGTTCATCCATCACTTTTACACACAGACACTGAAAAACCTCCCAAATGCCAGGACAACAGAGAAACGATTTGTAAGGATTAACCCTGATTTGAGCACATTAACTCTGTGGTCCAGCTGAAAGCAACAGTATTCCTCAACTTTATTTATTATTTTTATTTTATTTCACTTCTGAACATGCAATAATCATGAACAACAACAAGAAAACATGCTTCACTATAGAGACACATGCCACACAAAAGATTAGACAAATTGGCTCTCACCATATTGTGCACGCAGGACATCTCTTGATCAACACTCTGCTGCAGTTTTGTCTCGCTGGTTATATAATGAAACAAGAGGCGTTTACGTGGCTCCGCAGGATATTTTCCAGGACTTGGTGCGGAGCAGCAGAGAGCTGGCGGCGAGGACAGAGTGGAGCTCAGACGGGGACTGTCTCTTTTCCCTCTCGGAGGTTTGAATAGCCGAGAGAACAGAGTGAGAGGAAACATGAGACGCAGGGAAACATGTGCCTATGCCCCTGAAACGGGACCGGGACTGACACATGAAGAGGGGAACAGCGCCATCTAGCGACCTGACGAGTGGGTGCGCTGTAGAAACAAAATAAATAAATAAATAAATAATAAATACATAAAGGCACCCAGCTTTCCCTTTACAGTCAGGACTGGATTACCAACCAGGTAAAGTGATGGTCCCAAATGGCCCCTGAGCCCAGGGCCACTAAAAGGTTCGTTACATAAAAACTGGATTTGAAAGTTTTATTACTTGTTATGTGACATCATTATTAGATGATGTTGTGGCACAATCTACTGGGAGATATTTTAAAGACTTTTTGTATTATTTTTGGTCGGGTGATGCTATTTCAACAAAGAGTGCTGGTTGCTTCTCTGGCACCCTAGCTCCTGTGTCTAATGTAGGTAATGGGAATGTGTGTGTAATAGTGCTCACATAGAGGATATGCCCTTAGATATTAATAGGATCCACCATAATATTTATTGACATGACCACACCGTTCATTTGTAAGAAAACTCATCTTATATACCTTTATTTTTGAGTCAGACAGTAATGTGTGTGTACATAAAAGATTTTAATATACAAGCTTGACACACAAAAAAAGGCCACGTATTAGTCTAAATAACAAAATCACCATAACCATTAATTATAGCTGCAGAAGAAGCTGGTATTGTGTTGGGATTGTGTTCTCCGCTGTGGTAAAATACTGTTTAATAATTTCTGCATCTGAGTGGCCACGCTCTCTATGAGATGTCATGCAGCTTGGTGCCTCATGGTTTCCTAGCTGCTTTAGGGACCACTTTGACGGTAGTGGACACTGATTTGGCTCCTTGCAGATTCTGGGCAGTGCAGATGTACGTACCCTGGTCCACATCTCGCACCTCGTCCACCAGGAGAACAGACTGAGACTGCTGTCGGGCCACACCTCCACCAACTGGACTGGTGCTCTCCTGTGTGTACAGAGGCCTCTCAATCTGCAACCGATAGAGGTGTATCATTCAGAAATGAATATTATCCTGATTCCCCTTGCTACTCTGAAGCAAGGGGAATTAACCCATGTTCCATGTTCCAGAGTCACTGTCCAGCTTGTTTTCCAATTCTTCCTGCCCTACCCACTGCTTATTACCTGGATCAGCCAATCAGAAGCTGAAAGGTCAGGAATAGTTGGAAAACAAGCAGATAAAAATTACCCTCTTTACAAAATGCCATGACGTCTGCAGCTTACATGTTAGTCATTAATAGATAGTTATTGCCCTGGATGATCTGCAGTCCATAGATTAAACGCCTTTTAACTAATAATGAACTAGCTAAAAATGCATTGTAAGGCTTAATGACAAGATGTATGGATCCCACAATCCACCTATATTACATGTTTATGCATCAAAATTGCCTGAGCTATAGAAGATAATAAATTCATATGAGAAACGTGTTGTAAAGTACTGAATCCAAGCAAAGTAGCCCTCTCTCCCTCTCTGTCTGACCTTTTGTCCTGGGTATTTCCAGGTGAACTCTACGATCACATCCTGCTCTCCCACCACCGTGCAGCTGACACGCAGGTTCTCCCCCACAACAACAGAGCTTGAAGAGGCCTGGATCACTGGGGCAGGGGGAGCCATCGGGTCTGTTGGCAAGTATGAAATATGAGTGAGTTACAATTCCATTTAAAAGCTTGGACACACCTGTAGTGTACATATCAAAACTAGGAAATCATGTGAAATAATCCAGTTAGAGAAAAAGTGTGAAGTATTATAGAGTCCTTACTGTTTGCTGTGCTGACAGCTGGTTTTCAACTAACAGGTGTGTCTTGCTAAAAGTTAACTGGCAGAAATCCTTGCCTTGTTAATGCAGCTAATGTAGTTGTCCCAAGGTAGAGTTAGTATACACTCCATTAGCTTCAGCAATAGCCAATTAACAGCAATTCAGATTAGAACGTACATGAATGCATCACAGGGTTTTAGTAGCAGCCACATCTCATAAGGATGACAATTATTTAGGTCTTTGAGAGATGCAGAGAATGTGAACGGATGGTATCTGCATGTGTGATTCCCATTGTGATGGAAGAAGTGTGATGGTGTGTTGGTGTTTTGTGTTGCTGGACATGTATCTAGAACTCAAGGTCCAGTTACCAGCGTGTCGACCACAGTGTTATGCAGAGACACATCATCCCATTTGATTTTAGCGAGGGCGATTCCAAGAATGACAAAGCTGTGATCGAGACTAAATATGGATTTTTGTAGAATCTAACATTTAAAACATATTTTGCTGATTACATCATTTCATAATATAATTTTATAGTTTTGATGTCTTCCATATTAATGGATTAATAAGAGTACTACAATGCTCTCTTCAAGTAGTGGCATTAGCTTATGTGGAAGTATATAAGCAGCTAGTCAATGACAGTAAAAAGAGTGCTAATACTGTAAAAATATTTACTTCCAGTTGTTTTGTAGTGTTTTTTCAGTTTTTTCTGTCTTGGCATTAAGTTTAGAAAATGTGGAAAACTAGAAGAGGCCCCATTTCCTGAATAAAATCTGCTGCTGACATCACGTACTTGAAACAATATGAAATCCTGAAAGAAGTTTTAAATTTCATATTCATATCAAATTGAATTAGCAGTTAAAACGAAAAGTGCTGAATCATGTTGGAGTGTACGTGTAAGTGCTGAGTCAAGTTGATTTGATATGTCAGTGACATGTTGGTGATAAACTGAACTGGAAATCATGGGAGAAATTAGTGCCAGGTCAAGTGCATGAACTGAAGGTTCAAGTGCTGGTTGAAATGGAGATAATGAAAGCAGATGGAGTAAATTGAGTGAGCAGGTAAGTGCCACAAATAAAAGTATATCTGTGGAAAGGGATGACTCACAGTTGACATAAATAAGCATGTACTTGGTGGAGCTCTGCCTCAGGTTGCCCAGACTGGCTACACAGTATAGGGCCCCGGCGTGATATGGCTTGGGTCGATGGATGGTGAAGCCCTTTTTGATATTAAAGGAGATCTCTGTCCCATCCACTTTCACCTCAGCTGGCGGAAACTCTCGGTGCAGAGTCACTGTGGCTTCAGGGGATGTCACCTGGCAGGGGAGGACTGTTGGCCAGTTGGTCCTTAGTTGAATCACCTCGTAGTAGTCAGACGATGGAACAAATAGCTCCACAGGACCTTTGCAGAAAACCAAAAGGAGGAGGGCAGAGCTTGCAAAGTGTGGTCACGGGCTTTCAAGCCTGTCTGGACCAATGAGAGTCCAGAGACAGGGGCCCCACCATGTGGAATCACTCAGCCTGTTTGCTTAGCTGCTGGACTAGAAATGCTAGCTCCAAAACACTCCAATACAGCAGGCAAGGCCTGTAGGGAGGTTATTAAAAGCATTTGGTGACTGATAAACCTTGTGTCCAGATAAAACAGATACATGCTTCTGTATCTCTGCACTGATTTTTCACTCTTAGACCTATTTCTCATGATGCTTTAAAATATGTCAACAGCTGCTTGAAGTTGTCCAGAAATTCTTATGTAAAACCATTTTAAACACAGTAATCTGCTGTGGATTTGGAGGAACTGTGAATGTAAATAAACTTGACCCGACAGTATCTCCATACCAAATAGAAATGATGCATGCGAGTAATTATTTGCATTTTTGATTAAATCCATATAACACTGTACCCAGTGAGAACCTTTCCTTTGCAGTAACTAGCTCAGCTGTGACACAGGTAAGCTGCTATGAAAAGTCCTTTTGTTCTCAGGGATGTGAAACTGGATTTTTTTTTTTTTTTGCAGAAAATGAACTCCAGATTGTAGTGATTGTGAAGACAGGATTATTCTCTTTAATTCATGATTACATTTACAACATATAATTATGAAACATGTACAGTTTTTGTATTTATGTGTGTGTATTTATATATGCAATAAAAGTTAAGATGTGGACCCCGCTGTCTGTCTGCACTGTACCCCCTCAGGCACTGACAATACAGAAACAGATCAGGTGTCTATAAAAGACAAGCTACACAAAGAACGCAGTTACTCACTGTAACATTTAAATTTATTTCTCCCACCCCAGCCAAACTCAGAATTTTTCTTCTTTAATGATGTCTGTTTTGCCACTGACAGTTTCAATACTTGTGTGTTTGGTCTGGAGACGCTTCCTCTGAACGCTGTTTCGGACGCCATAGCCAAAATAGATGAGTAACCCTGCACAGAGAAGATGTGGATCATTACAGCTCACCAACTAATTTGACACTGAGCCACTGAACCTTCTGAGCAGGAATATGGTCTTACCCACTAACATCCAGACAGCATATCGTATCCATGTGTCTCCGTTCAATTGCACCATCAGGTAGACATTGATGAGTGTGCTCACCAAAGGCAGAGCAGGGAGTAAGGGAACCTAAGTGAGAAAAAAATAAACCTTTTTAGTTGATGTTTAATACGGAAATACACACAAAACCTGTGTCAGATGATCAGACGGACAATTAAAATATTCTCACCATAAAAGACGCCTTGGTGGGATTTTGTGGCTGTCTCCAGATGATGAAAATATTGAGCAACAGCATGAAAGCAAGGATGCAGACAAGCACCAGACTCCATACTTCCATATGAGACAGAGCATCAATGGCTTGAGTGAGCGTGACACACACTGCAACCACAATTGTAACTGTAGGAAAGGACAAGGTGAATGAGTGAAATCAGCTTGAAATCGTAAAACATTTGGTGGTCTATGAATGTTAGCAGTGCTTAATAAACAATAATCTTTGCTGTACATACCAGAGAATATTGTCAGAATTGTGACTGTTTGTGTTGTAGATGAGTTAGGAGAAGATGGAGGCTTCAGGAAGCCAAATTTAGTGTTTGATTCTATGATCTTTAGGTGTGTTTCTTCAGACGGACCTGTCTGGTACCTTGATTACAAAGAAAAGAAATATGTAACATGCTTTTCTCGCCATTCTAAGTAAAAGTTATAGGAGAACACAGAAATAGTTGTACCTCAGTATTAGGATGCATATAGCCACAAGTGTGTAAGCAAACAGAGTGCCAATGGACATCATATCCACCAAGGCTTTCAGGTCAAACAGCAAAGCCATGATGGCTTAAGATGACAACAAGAAACATAGAGTTACTTCAAGTATGCTAAAGCTCACCACGTGTACATTGTGAACCTTATGAACAGCTGCAACATCTGTACCTGCAACAATTCCAGAGGATATTGTGGCTATAGCAGGGCTGCCTTTGGCTGTGACTTTGGTCAGAGGGTGGAAAAGCAGGCCATCTCTCGCCATTGCAAACAGCACTCGAGGCATGGGGAACATTGAACCCAGCAGGCTGCAGAGGCAAACAGAAGCAGGATCAGACAATGACCATATCAATTAATTTTTTAAAAGCAGCTGTCTGAAGACAAATCCTAGTTCCCAACATGTTCACAGTGACATAAACTATATAGTTAACAATTGGTTAACAACTTTTCATTATGCAATTTGTGAGACACTTCCCTCTCAAAAGAAACATGACCAACCTTAATCTTCTCTGCATATGCAAAGTTAGTAATCAAATACTGTGGTGACTTTGCACACATTGTAGAAGCCTGGCATGCTTTCCAGTAAAGTTCCTGAGTAAACACTGCACAGAACACACTTTTCCTATAACTACATCAGAGATTAAAACTACAGTCATGTTCCAGTGTGATGTCTGATTACTCTGTAGACTCAGCCTCATAATCTAGATCTGCCATTTCTCTCTAAATTATGACCTGGTAGTTCTGGGACCAGAGGTCTTTCTAGCAACTAGAAAGATTATATGGGATTTTTTTTTTTTTTTTTTAGGCTTCAATTAGTTAGAGCTACAACTATATACCTGCATACCTGCTTCTACATCTGCAGCGCTAGATTACTCCCCCTCCCTCAAAATGCATGCAAAGTATGACTGTGGCCTTGCTCCACGTTTTACTTTGTCAAAAATATTTGGGGCTAAGCTCAAAATATTCTGGTCTGAGGCCCTAAATGATCCAATCTAATGGTCATCTGTATCAAATTGTATTAACATCAGAAAAGGTTTGGCTATTTCCTGTTGATTAATAGACTCATACCCCTGCAAAATGTAAAAGTGAAGTTTTTTATTCTTTTAATCCATTTTCCATCAACATTTATATAACATGACCCTGACTACCAGTACTTTCATACCTGGTGGACAGGGCACATAACGATCCCACAGCCACGGCATATTTGGCAGGATTCCAGCCGACATAGTCAAAGGCAACTGGCAGGGGGCTTTTTTCACTCAGCATGTAGTAGGGCATCATCAGGGTGAGAGCAGCAGACACAGCAAAATAGGCCAGGAAGCAGATAAGTAGAGAGGCCACAATGCCCAGAGGGACTGACTTTTGAGGGTTCTTCACCTCCTCACCTATGGAAATATATGCAAATATGTGTCTAACATGTCGCCGACAAACTTTAGTTGTTTGTTATGTATTTTTTAAAATTTTGTTTAAAGTAAGATCTAGATGTCGTTACATTCTAACTGAACAATTCATCAAACCTTTAGTGTAAAATAGTTTATTAACCATGATACAAAATTTAAAGACCCATCCTGTTTCAGTGATAACACACTGAACATACTGATTGAATCAGGTGAACTCTGTAGCCACACTGCACAGTTAGGCAGGCATTTAATTAAGATATATGGAAATTAAGTATTGTTAAATCTTCTGTGTCAGTGTACTGATTGAATACACGGTGTATATTTAGCCCATATTTAACCAGTAAACAATCATTGTACTGGCTAAAACATTTTTAACTCTTACTGTACCTGTTGTAGCAATGCAGTCAAATCCAACAAAAGCATAGAAACAGGTTGCAGCTCCAGCCAGTGTTCCACTAACGCCATATGGGAAAAATCCACCCACTCCGTATATACTCGTGACATTGATAGTGGAAGTCAGGTTGCTGCAGAGGCAAGAGAGTGTGTTACCTTGTGGTCATTTAGAGCGAGATAACCAGGAGAGCTGCACAGCTGTTCAGACAAGATCCTGCACACACCCAAACACAGACAGGATTATGTTGCTCTATGACTTTACTTGACTTGTGCAGTGGCGTTGATCAGAGTCTCTTCACTGATTTGCCAGTTAGAGATGCTTCCCTTGATGAATCCAGATATGGCCACAAACAGCAGCACCAGGATGTTGATTGCTGTGAAGATCTTGTTGATTGTTGTTGATTCTTTTACACCAAATGCCAGCAGACCTTCATGGAAAACACGGTGAATGTTATTTCTTTGCTTATTTATTTTTTTTGTATGCATTCAACACCAAAATGACACAAGACTGATTTCTTTACCTGACAGTAGCAAGATGAGAACTGCCCCAAAGACATCTGGGTAAGGTGCCAGACCAGGGAGGCCCATGGGTGCATGTTCTTGAAAGTAGTTAGATATGACACCCCCAATGAGGTCATCAAAGGTCCCACTCCATGCTAATGCAACACTGGAAGTCCCTGCAATAAGTGAATAAACCAGAGTCACCATTTCACTGTTATCATAAACAGATAATACTCCTGGGGCTAGTGTCTTTCACATTTTACGACTGTTAATTTCAATCATGCTCCTGGTTTATGGAGTTATTAACAAGCAAGATGAGCTTCAGCTGTGTAAGAAGGAAATTGGATTAGTGAAAGAAACCCCTATGTAAAATGTAAAACTTAAAAAAAACCTTTTTCCTGTTAAATATTTACTAAAAAAAAAGCCATCAAGACTTTGCTTCTGCAGCAAATGAAAGGTCACAGAGCATTAGGCAAAGAGTAGCCTAGATTCCATAAAGAGCACAATGTCCCCAAAAATGACTTCTTAAAAAGCCACTGAATAACAGACATAATTGTCTGTCGTACTTAATATACAAATCCTGGCTTTCACACTCGCCTATGACGTAAGAAAGTAAGAGATTCCAGCCAGTAATAAAAGCCAGTAACTCTCCAACAGTCACATAGCTGTAAAGGTATGCTGAGCCTGTTTTAGGAACCCGGGATCCAAATTCTGCATAGCACAGCCCAGCAAATATGGATGCCAGGGCAGCAATGAAGAAGGAGATGATGATGCTGGGGCCAGCAGCGGCTCTGGCCACCTCTCCAGAGAGGACATAGACGCCGGCCCCCAGGGTGCTTCCCACACCGAGGGCCACCAGGTCCAAAGTGGTCAGGCATCGGTTAAACGTGGACTGCTCCCCCTCGGGCTCCAGAGGTTTTCGCCGAGACAGGCTCACCAGAAAGGACTTCAACCCACTGCACGGCATGTTTCTGGGGGCTTGGATCAGGATAGAAAGTTGGAGAATTATATAGAAAGGGGCAGATCTGAGTCTGGTTGTACTGTTGTTCAGAAAGAAGGAGTAAGTGCAGGAAGAGTGCGAGAAGAGGGGAGGAATGGGGAAAAACAGGTCAGACCCACAGTAGAACCTTTCCTTTTCAAAGACACAATATTACCAAAATCCTTTTTTTAAACAATTGTTTAAGCCTGTGACTATTTCGTAAAGAGATCTAATTAGGCCCGAGCAAGGACCAAAGGTCCCAGGGCAGGGACTATTGTTATTGCTCAACGTGCAAGGGACGACTTCGCTGTGGGGCGGCTTCAGGCATTGTCTAGTGTCTACCGGCACCCCACCATGACGTTACTGGGCATTAGACCTTTCCGAAAATGTATAATATGTGGGTGTCAGGTGGGCGTGGGCCAGGAAATCATTAGGATTATTTTTCTTCCCTATTATTATTAGGCCCGAGCAGAGACCAACGGTCCCAGCGCAGGGACTATTATAATCGCTCAATGGGCAAGGGACTGTTGCAATTAAATATTGTTGTGCAAAATTACAATCAGAGATGAAAATTGAAGTGAAGGGCACAGATTTGAATCTGCCCTGCTGATGGTAATGTTATTCAGTAGATACACAAGGTCTTTACCTTATCTTGAGTCCCACGAGGAGCAATTGGAGACTGTGTGGTGAAAACAGCGCTATGAAGCAAAAATATCCGTGCTGTTGACTTGCATGAAGGAAACATGATTTTTTTTTTTTTTTTTGGTGCAATATATACAAGACTGGCCTGTGTGACCCTCCCACTCAATAGAATTACTTACAAAGTAGCCTTTCTCATTCCCAACCAGTTTGGATCATAATGTGCTCATTATTGCACAGAGGCACAGGGTGAGACTTGTGGACAGCAAATCCTATTCAGAATGTCAGAAATGCTTTTGTGTGTGTTTCACTTGTTTTTGTTTGTTTTCATTCCAGACCTTAAAAGGTTTTTAGGGATTTTTTTATAATTACACAAACTTACCAGATCACTAATTAGTTTAGGTTGTGTCTTCTTCTTTTCCTTTCGGCTGCTCCCTTCAGGGGTCGCCACAGCGAATCATCTGCCTCCATTTAACCCTATCCTCTGTATCCTCCTCACCCACACCAACTATCCTCATGTCCTCCTTCACTACATCCAAGAACCTCCTCTTTGGTCTTCCTCTAGGCCTCCTTCCTGGCAGCTCTAACCTCAGCATCCTTTTACCAATGTATTCACTGTCCCTCCTCTGAACATGTCCAAACCATCTCAGTCTGGCTTCCCTGGCTTTTTCTCCAAAACATCTAACATGAGCTGTCCCTCTGATGTCCTCATTCCTGATCCTATCCATCCTCGTCACTCCCAGAGAAAACCTCAACATCTTCAGCTCTGCTACCTCCAGCTCTGCCTCCTGTCTTTTTCTCAGTGCCACTGTCTCTAAACCAGACAACATTGCTGGTCTCACCACTGTCTTGTCCACCTTTCCTTTCATTCTTGCTGACACTCTTTTGTCACACATCACACCTGACACTTTCCTCCACCCGTTCCAACCTGCTTGCACACATCTCTTCACTTCTTTTCCACACTCTCCGTTGCTCTGGACTGTTGACCCTAGGTACTTAAAATCCTCCACCTTCTTCACCTCTACTCCCTGTGAGGTTGTGTCTAAAATCATAAATGTTTCTAAATGGTAAATACATGTAGAAGAAAATGTAAGAAAAGTTTTTTGCAATTTACTAATCATATTTCATGCACCACTATCCTTTTTTTATAATTAATAAACAATAATTGTCTGTCTATAATAGATTACACTTTGATAGATTACAGCATTTTGCAATTGTCCCGGCTTCTGAACTGCAGTAAGGCTCTTATGTGCATTGCATCTTCGAAGCAGAAGAGGTCAGTATACACTGTATCACTGTATCACCGGTGTCCTGTTCTTTTACCTCATATGGTCCCCTCTTACTCTGAACACTGGAGTGAAAGGAAAATGAAAGAAGGCCCAGGATGACATGAAATAAAGACATGACACTACACTAACACACCCATATTTTTGATACACTGAGAACATCATGAACTGTTCAAACAGTGGTATTCATAAAAAAGTGTGGAGCTCAGTTGATATCAGGAAAATGTGGCACTAAATCTGTGTTTATGCCTCCTGAGAAATAACAACTATGTGTGTTGATGGGACATTGTGAACATTCCGGTTAATTTCTTCCATGTTTCAAATGTTTCTGACATTTGGCCTTTTGCTGAGCACAATGCTAACATCGTTTCTCCCTATCTCTCCTGGACTCCCTAGAAATGCTGCTACCGCCCCTGCTTACCGGAATGGACGCCTGACAGGACAAAAATAGAGCAGGCAAGTTGTCACATCGGTAACAGCAGAAGTCACATTTGAACTCTGTCATGCCCTAAAGTTCAGAAATTCCAACAAGGTTTAGAGTGAAAGCATTGTCTCCTCCAGGGCTACCACGACATGAGAAGAAGCTGTTACTGCTTCGCGTCTTTTATTCTTTTAAATATGTTTTTGATTTATATTTTTCAATGGCTTGTTTGCAGCAAAATACAACAAAAATTAAAAAGCTGCTGGTGTCTGTTAGGATGAAGCAGCATCAGCAGAAAAAAAAAGGCGTGCGTAAAAGTGTGCGTAATTCAAGCGCGTAACCTAAGTGTGTTAGATCTGATGTAGAACTCAATACGGTCACATCCCATTTGGACATATTTTCTTTACGCTAAGACACTGTCCCGCCACGCTGACACGCAAACTGGTGAGAAGCTCCGCGAGAGGAGCGCCGCAGTCGTTACGTCATAGAGGACACGTAACTGGACGGCTCGAGGCTGACCGGAGGAGACGGGCACACCGGGTTATCTAGGACAGAGCAGAGACAGCGGGACAACGTTCACACTTCCTGCACAGAGAAGGTAAGGTGTTATTTGTTGCGTGGAAGCTTTTTATTCCGATCCGGCCTCAATAAAACTTTTCACTGTTTTCAGAGATAATGACGGAAATGACATTTCCACAATGGACATTTCCATTGTGCCATTGTGCCAATGAAGTGCAGCAGCCAGCAAGATATCATTGATGGTTTTTAGTAACTGAATTAAGTAGATATGAAAAATACTTTGTTCACTGTATAATCCGTTGTTTTTTTTTCAGAGAAATGTATAAATTAGAAAAATCTATAGTTAGACTGAAAGATATTCTACACTGTGGGGAACAGAGTAAGGGTGTGACTCTGTACTGTACTGATAAATTCTTCCTTGTTATTCACTTTGTATCTGTTAGTCTATTGACAGTGGGCTGAGCCGTCACACCTCTGCTGACTTCACAGTATTCCTGCACAGAATTCAATTAGTGAAACCAACTACAGTAGCCATGGCGGGGATACAGTGGGTACGGAAAGTATTCAGACCCCTTTAAATTTTTCACTCTTTGTGTCATTGCAGCCATTTGCCAAAATCAAAAAAAGTTCATTTTATTTCTCATTAATGTACACTCAGCACCCCATCTTGACAGAAAAAAACAGAAATGTAGAAATTTTTGCAAATTTATTAAAAAAGAAAAACTGAAATATCACATGGTCATAAGTATTCAGACCCTTTACAGTGACACTCATATTTAACTCACATGCTGTCCATTTCTTCTGATCCTCCTTGAGATGGTTCTGCTTCTTCATTGGAGTCCAGCTGTGTTTAATTAAACTGATTGGACTTGATTAGGAAAGGCACACACCTGTCTATATAAGACCTTACAGCTCACAGTGCATGTCAGAGCAAATGAGAATCATGAGGTCGAAGGAACTGCCCAAGGAGCTCAGAGACAGAATTGTGGCAAGGCACAGATCTGGCCAAGGTTACAAAAGAATTTCTGCAGCACTCAAGGTTCCTAAGAGCACAGTGGCATCCATAATCCTCAAATGGAAAAAGTTTGGGACAACCAGAACTCTTCCTAGACCTGGCCGTCCAGCCAAACTGAGCAATCGTGGGAGAAGAGCCTTGGTGAGAGAGGTAAAGAAGAACCCAAAGACCACTGTGGCTGAGCTCCAGAGATGCAGTAGGGAGATGGGAGAAAGTTCCACAAAGTCAACTATCACTGCAGCCCTCCACCAGTTGGGGCTTTATGGCAGAGGGGCCTGACGGAAGCCTCTCCTCAGTGCAAGACACATGAAAGCCCGCATAGAGTTTGCCAAAAGACACATGAAGGACTCCCAGACTATGAGAAATAAGATTCTCTGGTCTGATGAGACCAAGATTGAACTTTTTGGCGTTAATTCTAAGCGGTATGTGTGGAGAAAACCAGGCACTGCTCATCACCTGCCCAATACAATCCCTACAGTGAAACATGGTGGTGGGAGCATCATGTTGTGGGGGTGTTTTTCAGCTGCAGGGACAGGACGACTGGTTGCAATTGAAGGAAAGATGAATGCGGCCAAGTACAGAGATATCCTGGAAGAAAACCTCTTCCAGAGTGCTCAGGACCTCAGACTGGGCTGAAGGTTCACCTTTCAACAGGACAGTGAACCTAAGCACACAGCTAAAATAACAAAGGAGGGGCTTCGGAACAACTCTGTGACCGTTCTTGACTGGCCCAGCCAGAGCCCTGACCTAAACCCAATTGAGCATCTCTGGAGAGACCTGAAAATGGCTGTCCACCAACGTTCACCATCCAACCTGACAGAACTGGAAAGGATCTGCAAGGAAGAATGGCAGAGGATCCCCAAATCCAGGTGTGAAAAACTTGTTGCATCATTCCCAAGAAGACTCATGGCTGTACTAGCTCAAAAGGGTGCTTCTACTCAATACTGAGCACAGGGTCTGAATACTTATGACCATGTGATATTTCAGTTTTTCTTTTTTAATAAATTTGCAAAAATGTCTACATTTCTGTTTTTTTCTGTCAAGATGGGGTGCTGAGTGTACATTAATGAGAAATCAAATGAACTTTTTTGATTTTGGCAAATGGCTGCAATGACACAAAGAGTGAAAAATTTAAAGGGGTCTGAATACTTTCCGTACCCACTGTATCTGGGGTGACTGGTTGAGCTGCTGTTTCATGGAGCCTTATTGATCTGGATCTGACTGATGCTACATAAGGCTGAGAAGTCAACACCCGAGGGAGTGTGTTCACAGGGCCACCTCTCACCTCTTAAAGTATTTATTATTTAGGGGTAAAATTCTGTTCTGGTTCTCTGTCTGTGTGTATGAGATTAGTAGTAAGTGACATCCTTCACTTGTTTCCCCCCAGGACCAAAAGAGAAATACTGTATGCTGTGTGTGTGTGTGTGGGAGGAGGGGGGGCATGAGCAGAGACTCTCTTTCTGTTATCGCTCTGTGGCTTCTTTGTTTCCTCGAGCGGTTCATGTAGGAGTCACTGTTCTGTGATTACAGCGATAGAAAGCGAATGATTCCCACATCGACCCACACCTGAACCACTTGATTCACTTAACAGCTACAGGAAATGTGCATGTGAAATCACACACTACATTAACGGAAACAGGGAACCGTGTGGCTGAGAGCTGATCGGGATTCTAACGGGATGCACAGTTATGGGTTGACTTGTAGTATGACTTAAAAAACAGTAATGCTTCTCAAAATAGGCCTAAAAGTGCATATCTAATAAGCTTTATCATTACATCCCAGGAATCTTTTTCTTTGATCATCTGCACTGTAAGACCAGGAGACAAGCTGAGCAGTGATGCTGACACACACTGATGCTGAATCAGAAGATCAGCACTTCTTCTTCCTAAGTTTCTCTGGAAAGAAAGTGAGTGCTGAGAGGCAGCACCATGGGAACTACTGAAAATGAGCTTCAGGTCACAACTTTACTGTAAAGAGTTTACAGTGATAACAAAGCAACAGAGGATCAACAGAGAAACATCAACAGCAGAGGAATTTCACCTTGAGTGAGTGATATTTTGCCTACAAAGAGAAACTGGAGACTTCTCGAAACACAGGCACTAATAGAGGAAGAACAAAGTCACCTCAGTGAAATCTTGTTAGTCTGCATGCGTACAACAGAAGCCACGAATAGTCCTGAGGGGGAATTCCAGAGACACAAATAGACCATCAGACCAGTGATCATTAAAAAAGAAACAAAAAAAAAAAAAACACAGATGTATACAAAAGTGGCTTTACAAAGACGTGCCATTCAGCAAAGCGGATAATCCTATGCATTGCTATTCAAGCACCATGTGTCTCCATTTTGTGACATTCAATAAGTAACAGTTAAGTAGCATATTTGATCTGCGCTGGAGGTGAATGAGTTGATTAGGCGACTGCTCAGTGTGACGTTAGTTATTCACCCAGGAGAAAAGATTTAGTTAAAAAGTTAGCTAATGCAGTACCACTGCAAACAAGCACGCCTTGTGGGCTGCGTAATTATCTATCAGGCTGCTTTCCCCCTCCTCGCTGCAGCTTAAGCTGCTTTTTGACAGCGTTGCCTTAAATCACAGCATGATTTCTGACCATGTTGAGCTTGCTGGCATGTACAAAAAGTCCAACTTTTCCAGCAGCGATCTCAGGAAAGTGTAAGATATATACGCAAGTTCTTTTGATCTGAAGCCCAATATCACACACCAGACTGAGGGTTTGAGATGCTTTCACTCTCATAAGACTTTTAATGTGAAATAAAAACCCAAATTATTATTATTATTTTTTTTATTTTAGGTCAACACACACCCAAACTTAACTCCAGAATCTAAGGGCACAGTTCAATATAATGGAGAGTAGGAAGAAAAATCACTTGTTTACCTTGTTCACCTGGAACTTCACTTCTTTACTCACTCTATTTTGCTCTCCTTCTCATGCTGCGTGCAGCTGATTATCATAACAATAACATAATGACTTCCCGTTTGTCGATTTATGATGGCAGTCGGGAGGTGTGTGTGTGGAGCTGGGCGGGAGCTCTGTTGGTTTTAACCACCGGCCTGCAGTCCAGCACGACTGTCGTGGACTGTGTGGGGATGGTTTCGACAGAATCAACAGTCTCACAGGAGAGTTACCTGTGTTTTAGACAGGAAACTGGGAGAAATCAGCAAGTTGTCCTCTATAACTGGTCTGGACTCAGAGCCTGGTACTTCACTCTTCACCCTACACCTTCTCCTTTTTCCCACATGCTCATATCATTGTGCTCTTTGAGCCCTCTCAGGGGCCTGTGCAGTTGGACTTGTTCTCCCGGTTCAACAGACAAAAGCCCCGCATAAGAACCGGCTCTGAGGCGGTCAATCGAGACACTGTACTGACACATGAGAGCCAGCTTCATTGGGCAAATATAAACAGATTCAGTACGTCTCGTGGATAACAAGACAGCAATGAGGGATTGGATACGGGTTAAACGAAAGAAGGTTGAGAGCAGGAAAAAAAAAAAACAGCACAGATGAGGAAGAAGTGCAAAATTAGAGCATGGGGGGGTTGTCTCAGTGTGGACCATCTGGGCAATAATGAGTCTAAGTCTTCCTTCCTGAGACTGGGCTCCTGGACTGGTTCTGCACTATATCAAGCTGCATAATTCAAACTGGGGACGCTCGAGGAGGAATAAAATAGAGGACATTGTTCTCTTCCCTCTTACCAGAAGAGAGCAACTCCTTTTTTTCTATCTTTGCCATGTGATGTAGGCTGCAGTTTTAAACTTCTTAAAGCTGGCACCAACGGGTGGGCACATAAGAATCTCAGCTAATAAAGCACCTTGCCAACCAGAGATGCACTATGTAGAGATTGGCAAGATATTAAAGACATTCCAGAGCAAGAATGCGATGCTTTATAGTGCTCTTTGGCCTGCTGAGCCCAATTTGAACAAAATCAGCTGAAAAAGTGGACATAACTGGAATATAGCAGCGGCCATCTTGGTTTTACGAAGTGTTTTGCAACCAGACTGTGCAGGAATGACCAGAGGTGATGTCGTGGTATCGGGTCGCCAATCAAAGATCTCAAGACCCTGAAATACATTCCTTTGTAATATCAAATGACTTATTTGACTGATCACTTGTTTACAAATCAGTGTGTTTCTACCAACCTGAAATGATGGTAGTCATATTTAATAAAAAAGGATTTACTTTATACATGGAAATTTTAATTTGACTCATGTTCCATCTGCTAAATTAGAGGGGGCAGAATTTGAGGAGTTGTCACGCCATCCATAGTTATATACAGTCTATGGTGCCTAGCAACTCCTGAGGGAGTGAGTACATTTATCTTTTTGGTGTTTATCAGAACCTTGTCAGTGAAAACAGATGTCTGCCACTGAAAACTAGGTTGATGAAAACAACCAGTCTGAAACAAGACAGTAACTTTGTGGGCGGTAAAACTGCACTGAGCTGAAAGAAGCTACGCAACTCTCTGTGGGATCGGCACTACAAGCAACTCCCTTATCGATACTCACAGTAATGTGGCCCAATGCAAATACAAAACCAGATAAATTAGGAAAAGGTCAAGTATATCACTTACCCAGATCTCTAAGCTACTGCATTTTAGTTTTAATATTACGAGGGAATTTCCAACCTACTTTCAAAGATCGGTCTTCAGCTACAAGGAAACACCTGCCTGATAATTATTAACTTGGGTGTGTTCTCTGTCCAGGCTTTTGGAAAATAACTTTGTTCAAGCTTAGAAACCCAAACGTACAAGATAAATTCATGTTTCACTGAGGTTAATTAAATGTGAGCTACTGTCCAACTCCCACAAGACCATCATGTTTATCACATGTTTGCAAGGGCTGGTTAAGGTAAATAACTGATCATCTAATGCACAGTTACATAGGAAATACATTTTCTGGCAATTACAGTAATACTGACCTATGTTTATGTTTTATTTTCTTCTACTGACAATGAACTGATTCAAACTGTTACCATTTCACGTGATAGCTTTAAGCTGTGAAAGCCCTATATGCAACCGTGGCAGAATTCAGGCAGACAGCACTGCACGCTTGGCCAGGTCCCCAGGTGATTTTCTTAACCCGGCCAGGATTTAATCGCTGAGACAGACGGCCCAGAGAGCGGATCAGGCCAGCCACCGGCGGGGGGATGACCAACTAGTGAAAGCTCTGAGTGTAAGAGCCTGACACTTTCTCCTAAGAGCAATCAGGCATAGCCATGTCTATAAAGAGTCAATGAGATGAGGGCAGACAGAAAAGAGAGAATAGGATAATAGGATAAATCCAAGATTAGGAGCAAACAGCGAGAAAATGAGGAGAAAGGGGAGGGAAAGGAACCAAAAAAGATTTGGGGAGACAACCCAAACCCGGTGAACGAAGAAGTGCTGATTAGTGTTTGATTAGCTTCTGACCTGAGGGGAAATTGCTGTCAACCAACACAGTGCCATTACGCCTGTGCCCTCCCTGCTACACCATCTGTTTGACTGTAGTATGCATGACTGACCTGCCATGCACTTAGATGCTGTAAGTGGTGAGAAGTATGCTGGATTCACTGGGCAACACATTTAGTGGGTAACACATTTAGCTGTACATTTAGTATTTACATCAGAACAAATATATAATACTACACTATATATCATTCATTCAAAGACTGTGCTTGGTGGAAAGGAGTTTGTATCCTCTAAACTTTACAATAGACCAAGCAAAAGGTCAGCTGACATCTGACTGTCAGCTGAATTAGTGTTTCATCAGCTGCCGACGCTTTAAGGAGACACATATACGCAAACACACACACACACACACACACACACACACACACACACACACACACACACACACACACACACACACACACACGCACACACAGGAGAGTGTCAAACCCCCAGGGAGCTCAAACAGCTGAACGAAGACATCACATCAGCTGCCTCGTTGATTCTGCTGAGAAAAAACAGCAAGGCAGACCATGCTAATAGGTTACTCTAAAAATGGCTGCGTAAGATTTTGGGTAACAGATGGTATTTGCAATAGTGACAAAAAAAAAAATCATAACAATCAAAATTGATAATATACAATGGGTTTGCTTTGAGAAAATAGATCACACATTATGTCTGAAAATAACAAATAATGTAATTATTGAACATATGAAACATCCATCATCCATCCATCATCTATACCGACTTATTCCTAACCAGGGTCCCAGGGATCAGCTGGAGCCTATCCCAGCTCTCTTTGGGTGAAAGGCAGGGGTCCACCCTGGACAGGTCACCAGTCCATCACAGGGCCACATAGAGACAAACAACCTCACACACTCACACTCACTCCTATGGGCAATTTAGAGTCACCAATCAACCTGACATACATGTTTTTGGACTGTGGGAGGAAACCAGAGTACCTGGAGAAAAGTCAATTAACTTAACGTTAATCAAAATCTGGAGTGTTTTCTAGGGATCCATTTATCTGTCATTAGACTAATAGAAATTTTCCTATACTAAGAAATAAGATGCTTTTTTGGAAAATAACCAGACATCTAACAACACAGGTTTCTGATCATCTAAAGAAGCTACAGGTGTTTCGCTTTAATGCATCACAGAAACAACCAGATTTTCTCATCTAACACCAGCAGTATCTAACCATCCAGGTAGTTTGTGTTGTTGAGTCAAGCGTCTATATTTTTAGCAGCAAAATTATACTACAGTTTTATTGGGTTGTGGGCAGAAATTCATGGTGATATCTTACGTAACTTCTGCTTAAAAAACTAAAGCTCCCTATAAAATTTAACATGCAAATATCAGCAAGTGCAAGTTATACATTCTCACAATTAAAAGTATTAAAAAGAAACTAATACTACCGGCATGAATAAATGCCACTGGGGTAAATGATAACATTAGATTCTGTATGTTGGCAATCTGATTGGAAAAATGTATTTTTGTGTCTGGAACAATACTTAGGTTTCTCAGTAACTGTCATTGCAGTGATCAGTCATAACCTCTTTGAATTTGCCTATAATTCATCTCTAAATTACAGGATTGGTTACCACGCAATCTCCACCGACAGCTCACACGTCTATTGTCTCTCTATTGTGAGACCTGCTCCTTCGCTTGCATCAGCACACACCCATAACCACCACGCTCAATGGGGCCTTTCTGCAACGCTCCATGAGTCCTCAGGTCAGAGGTCACCTGTGGCTTCTGGTCTCCATGACGACAGCCTGGCAGTCCCCCCAGACTGAGCCGGACTCCCCCTCACCTTCACCCACCACCCACGCATAAACACACAGAAACAGTCCCCAAACTCCTGTGCAGCAAAGGAGATCCTGGAGTGAGTGTGAGCTTCAGCCCAAACATTTACAGCCATGCAGGCCAAACACTCCAATACAAATCAGTGGAAATGCAGGAGACCACCATAGTTGCAAAGTGACAAAAGACAAATGGCAAAAAAAGAAAAAAAAAAAAAAAGAAGTCAGTGTTCATCCATCACTTTTACACACAGACACTGAAAAACCTCCCAAATGCCAGGACAACAGAGAAACGATTTGTAAGGATTAACCCTGATTTGAGCACATTAACTCTGTGGTCCAGCTGAAAGCAACAGTATTCCTCAACTTTATTTATTATTTTTATTTTATTTCACTTCTGAACATGCAATAATCATGAACAACAACAAGAAAACATGCTTCACTATAGAGACACATGCCACACAAAAGATTAGACAAATTGGCTCTCACCATATTGTGCACGCAGGACATCTCTTGATCAACACTCTGCTGCAGTTTTGTCTCGCTGGTTATATAATGAAACAAGAGGCGTTTACGTGGCTCCGCAGGATATTTTCCAGGACTTGGTGCGGAGCAGCAGAGAGCTGGCGGCGAGGACAGAGTGGAGCTCAGACGGGGACTGTCTCTTTTCCCTCTCGGAGGTTTGAATAGCCGAGAGAACAGAGTGAGAGGAAACATGAGACGCAGGGAAACATGTGCCTATGCCCCTGAAACGGGACCGGGACTGACACATGAAGAGGGGAACAGCGCCATCTAGCGACCTGACGAGTGGGTGCGCTGTATAAACAAAATAAATAAATAAATAAATAATAAATACATAAAGGCACCCAGCTTTCCCTTTACAGTCAGGACTGGATTACCAACCAGGTAAAGTGATGGTCCCAAATGGCCCCTGAGCCCAGGGCCACTAAAAGGTTCGTTACATAAAAACTGGATTTGAAAGTTTTATTACTTGTTATGTGACATCATTATTAGATGATGTTGTGGCACAATCTACTGGGAGATATTTTAAAGACTGTTTGTATTATTTTTGGTCGGGTGATGCTATTTCAACAAAGAGTGCTGGTTGCTTCTCTGGCACCCTAGCTCCTGTGTCTAATGTAGGTAATGGGAATGTGTGTGTAATAGTGCTCACATAGAGGATATGCCCTTAGATATTAATAGGATCCACCATAATATTTATTGACATGACCACACCGTTCATTTGTAAGAAAACTCATCTTATATACCTTTATTTTTGAGTCAGACAGTAATGTGTGTGTACATAAAAGATTTTAATATACAAGCTTGACACACAAAAAAAGGCCACGTATTAGTCTAAATAACAAAATCACCATAACCATTAATTATAGCTGCAGAAGAAGCTGGTATTGTGTTGGGATTGTGTTCTCCGCTGTGGTAAAATACTGTTTAATAATTTCTGCATCTGAGTGGCCATGCTCTCTATGAGATGTCATGCAGCTTGGTGCCTCATGGTTTCCTAGCTGCTTTAGGGACCACTTTGACGGTAGTGGACACTGATTTGGCTCCTTGCAGATTCTGGGCAGTGCAGATGTACGTACCCTGGTCCACATCTCGCACCTCGTCCACCAGGAGAACAGACTGAGACTGCTGTCGGGCCACACCTCCACCAACTGGACTGGTGCTCTCCTGTGTGTACAGAGGCCTCTCAATCTGCAACCGATAGAGGTGTATCATTCAGAAATGAATATTATCCTGATTCCCCTTGCTACTCTGAAGCAAGGGGAATTAACCCATGTTCCATGTTCCAGAGTCACTGTCCAGCTTGTTTTCCAATTCTTCCTGCCCTACCCACTGCTTATTACCTGGATCAGCCAATCAGAAGCTGAAAGGTCAGGAATAGTTGGAAAACAAGCAGATAAAAATTACCCTCTTTACAAAATGCCATGACGTCTGCAGCTTACATGTTAGTCATTAATAGATAGTTATTGCCCTGGATGATCTGCAGTCCATAGATTAAACGCCTTTTAACTAATAATGAACTAGCTAAAAATGCATCGTAAGGCATAATGACAAGATGTATGGATCCCACAATCCACCTATATTACATGTTTATGCATCAAAATTGCCTGAGCTATAGAAGATAATAAATTCATATGAGAAACGTGTTGTAAAGTACTGAATCCAAGCAAAGTAGCCCTCTCTCCCTCTCTGTCTGACCTTTTGTCCTGGGTATTTCCAGGTGAACTCTACGATCACATCCTGCTCTCCCACCACCGTGCAGCTGACACGCAGGTTCTCCCCCACAACAACAGAGCTTGAAGAGGCCTGGATCACTGGGGCAGGGGGAGCCATCGGGTCTGTTGGCAAGTATGAAATATGAGTGAGTTACAATTCCATTTAAAAGCTTGGACACACCTGTAGTGTACATATCAAAACTAGGAAATCATGTGAAATAATCCAGTTAGAGAAAAAGTGTGAAGTATTATAGAGTCCTTACTGTTTGCTGTGCTGACAGCTGGTTTTCAACTAACAGGTGTGTCTTGCTAAAAGTTAACTGGCAGAAATCCTTGCCTTGTTAATGCAGCTAATGTAGTTGTCCCAAGGTAGAGTTAGTATACACTCCATTAGCTTCAGCAATAGCCAATTAACAGCAATTCAGATTAGAACGTACATGAGTGCATCACAGGGTTTTAGTAGCAGCCACATCTCATAAGGATGACAATTATTTAGGTCTTTGAGAGATGCAGAGAATGTGAACGGATGGTATCTGCATGTGTGATTCCCATTGTGATGGAAGAAGTGTGATGGTGTGTTGGTGTTTTGTGTTGCTGGACATGTATCTAGAACTCAAGGTCCAGTTACCAGCGTGTCGACCACAGTGTTATGCAGAGACACATCATCCCATTTGATTTTAGCGAGGGCGATTCCAAGAATGACAAAGCTGTGATCGAGACTAAATATGGATTTTTGTAGAATCTAACATTTAAAACATATTTTGCTGATTACATCATTTCATAATATAATTTTATAGTTTTGATGTCTTCCATATTAATGGATTAATAGAGTACTACAATGCTCTCTTCAAGTAGTGGCATTAGCTTATGTGGAAGTATATAAGCAGCTAGTCAATGACAGTAAAAAGAGTGCTAATACTGTAAAAATATTTACTTCCAGTTGTTTTGTAGTGTTTTTTCCGTTTTTTCTGTCTTGGCATTAAGTTTAGAAAATGTGGAAAACTAGAAGAGGCCCCATTTCCTGAATAAAATCTGCTGCTGACATCACGTACTTGAAACAATATGAAATCCTGAAAGAAGTTTTAAATTTCATATTCATATCAAATTGAATTAGCAGTTAAAATGAAAAGTGCTGAATCATGTTGGAGTGTACGTGTAAGTGCTGAGTCAAGTTGATTTGATATGTCAGTGACATGTTGGTGATAAACTGAACTGGAAATCATGGGAGAAATTAGTGCCAGGTCAAGTGCATGAACTGAAGGTTCAAGTGCTGGTTGAAATGGAGATAATGAAAGCAGATGGAGTAAATTGAGTGAGCAGGTAAGTGCCACAAATAAAAGTATATCTGTGGAAAGGGATGACTCACAGTTGACATAAATAAGCATGTACTTGGTGGAGCTCTGCCTCAGGTTGCCCAGACTGGCTACACAGTATAGGGCCCCGGCGTGATATGGCTTGGGTCGATGGATGGTGAAGCCCTTTTTGATATTAAAGGAGATCTCTGTCCCATCCACTTTCACCTCAGCTGGCGGAAACTCTCGGTGCAGAGTCACTGTGGCTTCAGGTGATGTCACCTGGCAGGGGAGGACTGTTGGCCAGTTGGTCCTTAGTTGAATCACCTCGTAGTAGTCAGATGATGGAACAAATAGCTCCTGTGGGTCTTGTTGGTACACCGAGGAGATATGGCACAGAGACGATAAGATATCATGTAGATTTTAAAAAGCTTTTTATCATGCTGGTGATAAAATAAAGCCAACAGTGTGTGACTGAAAAGTGCATGTGTAAGCATTAATAAAGTTTATTCCTTGTACCAGGAAAGAAAACGAAGACCTTGACAGCTTTGCCATAGTCCTTCCTGCAGTCTGTGTCTTCGCAGTACATTGGATAACAGGTGTACTCGCCTGTGTCTGCACCGGTAGTATTGACTAATGTCAGAACGCCATATCGCTCATGTTGGACAATCCTGCAGAGCCCAAACAGAAAAATGCCAAATAACACATGATTCCATCCTGTCATTTAAATATTAAGTTATACATCATGCACAACATTGCATAAATTATCCACCAAATAGCTTACCGAAGCCTTCCATCATCATCCTCCTCCAGGTACGAGGGGACGTTCCACTGCACAGGTTTGCCCCTGCACCTCAGCTGCAGAGTGCCCCCTGTCTGCACACTTATAGTTTCTCCCACCTTCTTAAACGTCTTTCTGTTTAGCACCTTTATGTGTTTGATACAAAATCATACAGCTATGGAAAAATCACATGAACTGATGCTGCTGTTTTTCTGTGTTTAATAAATGTCACGTTAACATATCAAAAGTTAATTGTGCACAAGATAGAGTACCTGTGTGAGGAAGGTCTGTCCTGGAGCTGCAGCTCTGATCTTGGGTTTGGCTGTTACAGCTCTTGGCCCTTTATCTGCTGGTTTTTTAAGTTTGGGTTTGTTTGGTGAGAGTTTCCTCCCTGGAGTGGTCCTCTGTTCCTGTCCATCTTTTTGACAATAAGCTACACAGTGTACAACACATGAAGCAGTATGAATGTAGTGAAAAGCAGTTTATATTAGAATTACATTACAATTTCTGTGTGGTAAATCTGCTATTTTATCTGATGCTAACTTGAAACACACCATATAATTCCTCATTCATCAAGGATCTAGGAATACATGCTCACAGAAATGCTCACCAAGTGAATAAAGTCACTTACCTAACTCGAAAATGACTACAGAAATAAGGAGAGCACTCAGCATCAGCCTCCCCTTTGACCCAAACAAATTTGCTAAAGGCATGACTGACCAGCGTATTATTAAAGTCCTGCCTGGACTGTTCAGGCAATATAACACACAGGACCTTTGCAGAAAACCAAAAGGAGGAGGGCAGAGCTTGCAGAGTGTGGTCAGCTGTTCACCAGAATCATACACATTCCTCCTCCTGAGAGTGGCATTATTACCCCAAATTCCTCCTGACTGGTTCAATACGGGCTTTCAAGCCTGTCTGGACCAATGAGAGTCCAGAGACAGGGGCCCCACCATGTGGAATCACTCAGCCTGTTTGCTTAGCTGCTGGACTAGAAATGCTAGCTCCAAAACACTCCAAATACAGCAGGCAAGGCCTGTAGGGAGGTTATTAAAAGCATTTGGTGACTGATAAACCTTGTGTCCAGATAAAACAGATACATGCTTCTGTATCTCTGCACTGATTTTTCACTCTTAGACCTATTTCTCATGATGCTTTAAAATATGTCAACAGCTGCTTGAAGTTGTCCAGAAATTCTTATGTAAAACCATTTTAAACACAGTAATCTGCTGTGGATTTGGAGGAACTGTGAATGTAAATAAACTTGACCCGACAGTATCTCCATACCAAATAGAAATGATGCATGCGAGTAATTATTTGCATTTTTGATTAAATCCATATAACACTGTACCCAGTGAGAACCTTTCCTTTGCAGTAACTAGCTCAGCTGTGACACAGGTAAGCTGCTATGAAAAGTCCTTTTGTTCTCAGGGATGTGAAACTGGATTTTTTTTTTTTTTTGCAGAAAATGAACTCCAGATTGTAGTGATTGTGAAGACAGGATTATTCTCTTTAATTCATGATTACATTTACAACATATAATTATGAAACATGTACAGTTTCTGTATTTACAGTTTGAAAAATAAACAAATAAGTGAATCTTTGAGATTTAAGAACAAAAATGACGTCTCACATGTTCTTGATCAACATGATACATCTTCTTCAGTGTAACAATATCAATTGATATGTAAAACCTATAGTCTTGTTATTTATAATGATACATTTGAAATAAAGTTTCATATTTAAAAATTTCTATTAATAGTGTAAACATGTTTGCTTTTTAAAAATGGATGTAGGAACCAGTTTGATAAAGATGTTGTGATAAAGCATAGAGAGATAAATTAAGCAGGGAGCAGCATTTACATCCTGAAGGTCCAAAAATATGTCAGGCAGCACGTCAGTGTGAGCAATAAAATATTTAAATCAGTGATAATCTTCCTCTACATATAACAAATTTTAAATATGCAATAAAAGTTAAGATGTGGACCCCGCTGTCTGTCTGCACTGTACCCCCTCAGGCACTGACAATACAGAAACAGATCAGGTGTCTATAAAAGACAAGCTACACAAAGAACGCAGTTACTCACTGTAACATTTAAATTTATTTCTCCCACCTCAGCCAAACTCAGAATTTTTCTTCTTTAATGATGTCTGTTTTGTCACTGACAGTTTCAATACTTGTGTGTTTGGTCTGGAGACGCTTCCTCTGAACGCTGTTTCGGACGCCATAGCCAAAATAGATGAGTAACCCTGCACAGAGAAGATGTGGATCATTACAGCTCACCAACTAATTTGACACTGAGCCGCTGAACCTTCTGAGCAGGAATATGGTCTTACCCACTAACATCCAGACAGCATATCGTATCCATGTGTCTCCGTTCAATTGCACCATCAGGTAGACATTGATGAGTGTGCTCACCAAAGGCAGAGCAGGGAGTAAGGGAACCTAAGTGAGAAAAAAATAAACCTTTTTAGCTGATGTTTAATACGGAATTACACACAAAACCTGTGTCAGATGATCAGACGGACAATTAAAATATTCTCACCATAAAAGACGCCTTGGTGGGATTTTGTGGCTGTCTCCAGATGATGAAAATATTGAGCAACAGCATGAAAGCAAGGATGCAGACAAGCACCAGACTCCATACTTCCATATGAGACAGAGCATCAATGGCTTGAGTGAGCGTGACACACAGTGCAACCACAATTGTAACTGTAGGAAAGGACAAGGTGAATGAGTGAAATCAGCTTGAAATCGTAAAACATTTGGTGGTCTATGAATGTTAGCAGTGCTTAATAAACAATAATCTTTGCTGTACATACCAGAGAATATTGTCAGAATTGTGACTGTTTGTGTTGTAGATGAGTTAGGAGAAGATGGAGGCTTCAGGAAGCCAAATTTAGTGTTTGATTCTATGATCTTTAGGTGTGTTTCTTCAGACGGACCTGTCTGGTACCTTGATTACAAAGAAAAGAAATATGTAACATGCTTTTCTCGCCATTCTAAGTAAAAGTTATAGGAGAACACAGAAATAGTTGTACCTCAGTATTAGGATGCATATAGCCACAAGTGTGTAAGCAAACAGAGTGCCAATGGACATCATATCCACCAAGGCTTTCAGGTCAAACAGCAAAGCCATGATGGCTTAAGATGACAACAAGAAACATAGAGTTACTTCAAGTATGCTAAAGCTCACCACGTGTACATTGTGAACCTTATGAACAGCTGCAACATCTGTACCTGCAACAATTCCAGAGGATATTGTGGCTATAGCAGGGCTGCCTTTGGCTGTGACTTTGGTCAGAGGGTGGAAAAGCAGGCCATCTCTCGCCATTGCAAACAGCACTCGAGGCATGGGGAACATTGAACCCAGCAGGCTGCAGAGGCAAACAGAAGCAGGATCAGACAATGACCATATCAATTAATTTTTTAAAAGCAGCTGTCTGAAGACAAATCCTAGTTCCCAACATGTTCACAGTGACATAAACTATATAGTTAACAATTGGTTAACAACTTTTCATTATGCAATTTGTGAGACACTTCCCTCTCAAAAGAAACATGACCAACCTTAATCTTCTCTGCATATGCAAAGTTAGTAATCAAATACTGTGGTGACTTTGCACACATTGTAGAAGCCTGGCATGCTTTCCAGTAAAGTTCCTGAGTAAACACTGCACAGAACACACTTTTCCTATAACTACATCAGAGATTAAAACTACAGTCATGTTCCAGTGTGATGTCTGATTACTCTGTAGACTCAGCCTCATAATCTAGATCTGCCATTTCTCTCTAAATTATGACCTGGTAGTTCTGGGACCAGAGGTCTTTCTAGCAACTAGAAAGATTATATGGGATTTTTTTTTTTTTTTAGGCTTCAATTAGTTAGAGCTACAACTATATACCTGCATACCTGCTTCTACCTCTGCAGCGCTAGATTACTCCCCCTCCCTCAAAATGCATGCAAAGTATGACTGTGGCCTTGCTCCACGTTTTACTTTGTCAAAAATATTTGGGGCTAAGCTCAAAATATTCTGGTCTGAGGCCCTAAATGATCCAATCTAATGGTCATCTGTATCAAATTGTATTAACATCAGAAAAGGTTTGGCTATTTCCTGTTGATTAATAGACTCATACCCCTGCAAAATGTAAAAGTGAAGTTTTTTATTCTTTTAATCCATTTTCCATCAACATTTATATAACATGACCCTGACTACCAGTAGTTTCATACCTGGTGGACAGGGCACATAACGATCCCACAGCCACGGCATATTTGGCAGGATTCCAGCCGACATAGTCAAAGGCAACTGGCAGGGGGCTTTTTTCACTCAGCATGTAGTAGGGCATCATCAGGGTGAGAGCAGCAGACACAGCAAAATAGGCCAGGAAGCAGATAAGTAGAGAGGCCACAATGCCCAGAGGGACTGACTTTTGAGGGTTCTTCACCTCCTCACCTATGGAAATATATGCAAATATGTGTCTAACATGTCGCCGACAAACTTTAGTTGTTTGTTATGTATTTTTTAAAATTTTGTTTAAAGTAAGATCTAGATGTCGTTACATTCTAACTGAACAATTCATCAAACCTTTAGTGTAAAATAGTTTATTAACCATGATACAAAATTTAAAGACCCATCCTGTTTCAGTGATAACACACTGAACATACTGATTGAATCAGGTGAACTCTGTAGCCACACTGCACAGTTAGGCAGGCATTTAATTAAGATATATGGAAATTAAGTATTGTTAAATCTTCTGTGTCAGTGTACTGATTGAATACACGGTGTATATTTAGCCCATATTTAACCAGTAAACAATCATTGTACTGGCTAAAACATTTTTAACTCTTACTGTACCTGTTGTAGCAATGCAGTCAAATCCAACAAAAGCATAGAAACAGGTTGCAGCTCCAGCCAGTGTTCCACTAACGCCATATGGGAAAAATCCACCCACTCCGTATATACTCGTGACATTGACAGTGGAAGTCAGGTTGCTGCAGAGGCAAGAGAGTGTGTTACCTTGTGGTCATTTACAGTGAGATAACCAGGAGAGCTGCACAGCTGTTCAGACAAGATCCTGCACACACCCAAACACAGACAGGATTATGTTGCTCTATGACTTTACTTGACTTGTGCAGTGGCGTTGATCAGAGTCTCTTCACTGATTTGCCAGTTAGAGATGCTTCCCTTGATGAATCCAGATATGGCCACAAACAGCAGCACCAGGATGTTGATTGCTGTGAAGATCTTGTTGATTGTTGTTGATTCTTTTACACCAAATGCCAGCAGACCTTCATGGAAAACACGGTGAATGTTATTTCTTTGCTTATTTATTTTTTTTGTATGCATTCAACACCAAAATGACACAAGACTGATTTCTTTACCTGACAGTAGCAAGATGAGAACTGCCCCAAAGACATCTGGGTAAGGTGCCAGACCAGGGAGGCCCATGGGTGCATGTTCTTGAAAGTAGTTAGATATGACACCCCCAATGAGGTCATCAAAGGTCCCACTCCATGCTAATGCAACACTGGAAGTCCCTGCAATAAGTGAATAAACCTGAGTCACCATTTCACTGTTATCATAAACAGATAATACTCCTGGGGCTAGTGTCTTTCACATTTTACGACTGTTAATTTCAATCATGCTCCTGGTTTATGGAGTTATTAACAAGCAAGATGAGCTTCAGCTGTGTAAGAAGGAAATTGGATTAGTGAAAGAAACCCCTATGTAAAATGTAAAACTTAAAAAAAACCTTTTTCCTGTTAAATATTTACTAAAAAAAAGCCATCAAGACTTTGCTTCTGCAGCAAATGAAAGGTCACAGAGCATTAGGCAAAGAGTAGCCTAGATTCCATAAAGAGCACAATGTCCCCAAAAATGACTTCTTAAAAAGCCACTGAATAACAGACATAATTGTCTGTCGTACTTAATATACAAATCCTGGCTTTCACACTCGCCTATGACGTAAGAAAGTAAGAGATTCCAGCCAGTAATAAAAGCCAGTAACTCTCCAACAGTCACATAGCTGTAAAGGTATGCTGAGCCTGTTTTAGGAACCCGGGATCCAAATTCTGCATAGCACAGCCCAGCAAATATGGATGCCAGGGCAGCAATGAAGAAGGAGATGATGATGCTGGGGCCAGCAGCGGCTCTGGCCACCTCTCCAGAGAGGACATAGACGCCGGCCCCCAGGGTGCTTCCCACACCGAGGGCCACCAGGTCCAAAGTGGTCAGGCATCGGTTAAACGTGGACTGCTCCCCCTCGGGCTCCAGAGGTTTTCGCCGAGACAGGCTCACCAGAAAGGACTTCAACCCACTGCACGGCATGTTTCTGGGGGCTTGGATCAGGATAGAAAGTTGGAGAATTATATAGAAAGGGGCAGATCTGAGTCTGGTTGTACAGTTGTTCAGAAAGAAGGAGTAAGTGCAGGAAGAGTGCGAGAAGAGGGGAGGAATGGGGAAAAACAGGTCAGATCAGTGAACATGTCAGTGAATTATTGTCAGGTCAGACCCACAGTAGAACCTTTCCTTTTCAAAGACACAATATTACCAAAATCCTTTTTTAAAACAATTGTTTAAACCTGTCACAATTTGTAAAGAGATCTAATTTTAATTTATTGTTTTAAAACACTAAGATGGTAAAGGTATCAAAGGGCACAGTTAAAGTTTAATAGAGCTCATATGATAAAATGTAAGGAGAATTACATGCTTGATTAATGTTTCACTTTTTACGCACTTTGAATTGCGTAGTGTATGAAAGGTGCTATACAAATAAATTTGCCTTTGCCTTTGCCTTTAAAATTACAGCAAAAAAGACACATTAAGTCACTTACCTCCTCTATGCAATCCCCTGGCTCACAGGTATGGTTAGAAGATACAATTAAGAGCAGGTAACAACTTTTAACATCGTCTGAATCACATATTATACGTGCTGTTCTTTATCAGGCCCCTGATATGATAGTGCTGATGCCTGAATTTTTTTATTACCGCCCACAGCACAGAAAGCAACACCCTGCACAGAGAATGCACTTTATTCACCTTCACAAATTTGCTTCCTTGAACTTTTTAAGGCCAAAAAAAGACTCATTAATAATTTGTTTCCCCAAAATTTGAATTTGTAATAAGTGTGGTGTCATGTCGTGTCCCTTCAGCTTGATTCACTACTACAAATCAAAAGAAAAGCTAAAACTAGGAACATGTTGAGAAATAAAGATGAGATATTCCCTTTTATCTCCTATTGCTCCGCTTCACACCTTGTGAAGGGTTCCTTAAGGAGAAACTCGACTATTAATTAATATCTTGTACAAAATAAATCCAAGACATTTAGCAGTTTTTGCAGGTAACTCACATTTGTAATGGGAGTGGGTGAGAGGTATTGCTTCCACAATCATGATAATGGTTTCAAGATAATCGGAAACTTTAAAGTAGCCTTTTGTTTATGACTTTCAAATCTGTCCTTCACAAGAAAGAAACAAAAGTAAAAAAGACAAAAACAAAAAGTCTGAACAGCAGAAAGAGAAAAACTACTTTACGTGGCATTCCAACACCAGAAGTGAAATTGTTTTATTCATTATGAAATTAATTTAAGCAGATTTTTTTCTTTTCAGGTAATACATCATGTCTCCCAAAACTATACTGTATGTTCTCAACTGTATGTTTGCATATAGAACCAACTTTGAGGTGTGTGTCTGGCAGAACTAATAGTGCCGTGACTTCAGAAAGCAGCAGACAAAGCAGCTTTCATGACTTACGCATGCTGCAGCCGTACTCTTTGAGAGGCAGCTTTCACCTTCTCATCTCCCATCAAGGGATTTCAGCTCACCTAATCCCTTCTGGCATCTACCTCAGTGACTGGGAAGCCAGCCTGTTTCAATGGTCAATGTACCTTTGACCAAACTTAAAGCTCGTGCTTCCTATCTGCAGATCTCACTGGTTGAGATAGCGTTACCAGAGGGACAATAAGGGTAATGCTTAACTAAATAACAACCACTGCTTCATTGACGTGAAACTTTACAATCAGAGGACTGATCTTAACCACAGTGATTCTCAGTTAATGAGTGTTGTCTGCTGTGCATTGAAGGAAACATCTTAGACGCACTGTTGCAATTAAATATTGTTGTGCAAAATTACAATCAGAGATGAAAATTGAAGTGAAGGGCACAGATTTGAATCTGCCCTGCTGATGGTAATGTTATTCAGTAGATACACAAGGTCTTTACCTTATCTTGAGTCCCACGAGGAGCAATTGGAGACTGTGTGGTGAAAACAGCGCTATGAAGCAAAAATATCCGTGCTGTTGACTTGCATGAAGGAAACATGATTTTTTTTTTTTTTTTTGCTGCAATATATACAAGACTGGCCTGTGTGACCCTCCCACTCAATAGAATTACTTACAAAGTAGCCTTTCTCATTCCCAACCAGTTTGGATCATAATGTGCTCATTATTGCACAGAGGCACAGGGTGAGACTTGTGGACAGCAAATCCTATTCAGAATGTCAGAAATGCTTTTGTGTGTGTTTCACTTGTTTTTGTTTGTTTTCATTCCAGACCTTAAAAGGTTTTTAGGGATTTTTTTATAATTACACAAACTTACCAGATCACTAATTAGTTTAGGTTGTGTCTTCTTCTTTTCCTTTGGGCTGCTCCCTTCAGGGGTCGCCACAGCGAATCATCTGCCTCCATTTAACCCTATCCTCTGTATCCTCCTCACCCACACCAACTATCCTCATGTCCTCCTTCACTACATCCAAGAACCTCCTCTTTGGTCTTCCTCTAGGCCTCCTTCCTGGCAGCTCTAACCTCAGCATCCTTTTACCAATGTATTCACTGTCCCTCCTCTGAACATGTCCAAACCATCTCAATCTGGCTTCCCTGGCTTTTTCTCCAAAACATCTAACATGAGCTGTCCCTCTGATGTCCTCATTCCTGATCCTATCCATCCTCGTCACTCCCAGAGAGAACCTCAACATCTTCAGCTCTGCTACCTCCAGCTCTGCCTCCTGTCTTTGTCTCAGTGCCACTGTCTCTAAACCAGACAACATTGCTGGTCTCACCACTGTCTTGTCCACCTTTCCTTTCATTCTTGCTGACACTCTTTTGTCACACATCACACCTGACACTTTCCTCCACCTGTTCCAACCTGCTTGCACACATCTCTTCACTTCTTTTCCACACTCTCCGTTGCTCTGGACTGTTGACCCTAGGTACTTAAAATCCTCCACCTTCTTCACCTCTACTCCCTGTGAGGTTGTGTCTAAAATCATAAATGTTTCTAAATGGTAAATACATGTAGAAGAAAATGTAAGAAAAGTTTTTTGCAATTTACTAATCATATTTCATGCACCACTATCCTTTTTTATAATTAATAAACAATAATTGTCTGTCTATAATAGATTACACTTTGATAGATTACAGCATTTTGCAATTGTCCCGGCTTCTGAACTGCAGTAAGGTTCTTATGTGCATTGCATCTTCGAAGCAGAAGAGGTCAGTATACACTGTATCACTGTATCACCGGTGTCCTGTTCTTTTACCTCATATGGTCCCCTCTCACTCTGAACACTGGAGTGAAAGGAAAATGAAAGAAGGCCCAGGATGACATGAAATAAAGACATGACACTACACTAACACACCCATATTTTTGATACACTGAGAACATCATGAACTGTTCAAACAGTGGTATTCATAAAAAAGTGTGGAGCTCAGTTGATATCAGGAAAATGTGGCACTAAATCTGTGTTTATGCCTCCTGAGAAATAACAACTATGTGTGTTGATGGGACATTGTGAACATTCCGGTTAATTTCTTCCATGTTTCAAATGTTTCTGACATTTGGCCTTTTGCTGAGCACAATGCTAACATCGTTTCTCCCTATCTCTCCTGGACTCCCTAGAAATGCTGCTACCGCCCCTGCTTACCGGAATGGACGCCTGACAGGACAAAAATAGAGCAGGCAAGTTGTCACATCGGTAACAGCAGAAGTCACATTTGAACTCTGTCATGCCCTAAAGTTCAGAAATTCCAACAAGGTTTAGAGTGAAAGCGTTGTCTCCTCCAGGGCTACCACGACATGAGAAGAAGCTGTTACTGCTTCGCGTCTTTTATTCTTTTAAATATGTTTTTGATTTATATTTTTCAATGGCTTGTTTGCAGCAAAATACAACAAAAATTAAAAAGCTGCTGGTGTCTGTTAGGATGAAGCAGCATCAGCAGAAAAAAAAAAGCGTGCGTAAAAGTGTGCGTAATTCAAGCGCGTAACCTAAGTGTGTTAGATCTGATGTAGAACTCAATACGGTCACATCCCATTTGGACATATTTTCTTTACGCTAAGACACTGTCCCGCCACGCTGACACGCAAACTGGTGAGAAGCTCCGCGAGAGGGGCGCCGCAGTCGTTACGTCATAGAGGACACGTAACTGGACGGCTCGAGGCTGACCGGAGGAGACGGGCACACCGGGTTATCTGGGACAGAGCAGAGACAGCGGGACAACGTTCACACTTCCTGCACAGAGAAGGTAAGGTGTTATTTGCTGCGTGGAAGCTTTTTATTCCGATCCGGCCTCAATAAAACTTAGGTTTTCAGAGATAATGATGGAAATGTACCGGAAAGTTTTCTAATGCGTCATTATTGAATGTGCCAATGAAGTGCAGCAGCCAGCAAGATATCACTGATGGTTTTTAGTAACTGAATTAAGTAGATATGAAAAATACTTTGTTCACTGTATAATCCGTTGTTTTTTTTTCAGAGAAATGTATAAATTAGAAAAATCTATAGTTAGACCTAAAGATATTCTACACAGTGGGGAACAGAGTAAGGGTGTGGCTCTGTATATATAGAGGGCCCCCCCCCCATACACACACACACACCCAGACACCCCTAGACACACATATACACACACACACGACCATGATTCTGACATTAGGTTAAACTGTGCATGCTATTTTGGGAGAGCGTCTCTTCTGTCTTAAACAAACAGTACAACCTGAACGGACCCTTTTCTCCTTTTCTGTGTAGAAATACTGAATCGGTATAAAGTTTAGATTTTTAAAGCAACTTTTAAATTTGATCTTAATTGTAGAAAAATCCATTATATGCTTGGCTTATCTGAATGGCTGCATTATAGGTCAGGACTGTGAATATGGCAAACAAGGCTGAATAATTTTCCAGCCAGTTGGCTGAATGCAAATTCACTGAGGTCAATGTGCTCTTAGAAAAATGATCTCCCTGTGTTTCTGCTGCTGAAGAAGTACAGTAGACAGTGATTAGTTTTAACCAGCTGTCAGGAAGTACATTTAACAGACACCTCACTAATGAAAGGATGGATCGTCATCATCATGTCGCTTTGGTGAATGATTTGCTGCATACTGGAGGGGAATGACCCTTTCACTAGGACATGGATGTTTTGCAAAGCTGCTATCCACAGCAACTCTCTGTCTCTAGGCTCGAAACTATTGATTGCTGTGCAGTGTTGACACAGAAGACCAAATATAGAAATGGTAAGTGGACAAGACCTCCCTCATCTTGCATTATGTAAGTATGATGTGCAGTATGTTGTATTGCTGAGAAGATCTTGTGTCTATGGAGCATGACTGTGTTTTGTGTACCATGAATGAAGTGTGGCCAGAGTGAGGTCATCTTTCTGCCAGTGATCACCATGTGAGTCCTCTCCATTATAATAACAGCGGTGTAGGGTGTCACTGGTCCCTGTGACACCTGTACATATATGAATGACACCACTGACAGCACCTTTCCCAAGTCAGAGCCTTTGTAGAATTAAATAAACTTCTTGGCAGACATCCAGCTTTATTGTCCAGGCTGTAGGTCAGTGCCATTCTGATCCTACTCGAGGTGAAACACACAGTTGTTCCAGGGGTGGACTGGGGCTGAAGAGCAGCCCTGTAATATGTCCCAGCCCAGCCCAGCCCACAACTGGTGCCATGGAAACACAGCAGCCTGCAGCAGTGGCGTCACAGTGCCTTCATCTTGGTCCATCCTTCATCTGGGGAGGATGGACCAAATTCATTTGTGCTGTGAAGGCGTGTCACCATATGTCAGCTTGGAGTGTATAACTATCTTAAAAGATGATCTTAAATCACAATAAAAAAAATTACCGATACATGCATGGTGGTCGGACTTTGTGATTCTCCAGATTCTACAAATGGTCAGTCTGCCTCTGGCGTGCACTGAAATATACTCTGCAAAGTTGTGGCCCTGGCAACTTCAAAAGCGAACCTGCAGAGGAAGGAAGGAAAGGGTATACATTTAGCCCGGGGCTTTACCACATCAGGCCCATAATAAGAAATTGGTAAGTTTAGTGAAAAGCCTGTTGCTAGGGACCTGTTTTTGTGGCCCTGTTGCCGTGTGGGTGTAGCTCTCCAGCTGTCGTGAAGAGTGACGGTCACTGTAGTGAAGCAGAGCATGTGCAGAGGCCCTTAAGCGGGGCAGAGAGAACATTTTGGCTGACTGCCTTCAATGCAGCAGTAATCTCTACAGCAGCAGCTGCAGGTCGAGCTCTCAGTTTTCTTATTTCTCTCAGTCAATGAGTGTATGCCACCACTACTTAGTACAGCCAAAATGTTAGAACTATAGTAATTCACATTTTGTTAGCAGGGACTTTATTTCCCAACAACAACAACATGTTGTTATGCAGTCTTACCTTTCTTTACATATGGAGTTTGTATATTCTGGCATGTTTCATTGTGTTTTAGTATGTCAGACCCCTGCAAACAGAGGTTTGAAATATTACTCCCTACTACTCCTGCACACCAGTTGTCCTGCCTCAACACACATGCAACTCAAAGTTTTCCTCTGATCTGCTAGAGCTGAGACAGGTGCAAGCAGTCAGCTGTTGTAATGCCCCAGTGCCCCGCCACAGTCACTTTTACACAGTCCACTACTCACACCCTGCAAGAAAGTGTCAGTGCAATCTGGGAAAATGGCACATACAGCACAAGCTGACCCTGACCCTGCTGATCCCAACCTGCTGACCCACAGCTGTGAAGGTTTACATACAACCCTGTTTCAAAGCTTATAAGATGTCCAGGTTAAAAAAGGAGTTCTGAGAACTACTAGTGCACACCCACTGTGCACACAAGTGGAAGTTCACAAACCCATTTTAGTGTGTTATACTTTTCACTAATTGCATAGTATAGCTGAGGCTGAGAATGTCTTTGGCCAAAAACCAAAACATTGGACAAAACTAAATTTTGACTTGATGCAAGCACTAGATGTAAAATTCAGGCATTAGAACTCCTCCTGAACTGGACAGTCTGTGCCAAATTTCAGTCCATTCATTTTTTATCAAGCAATTTTACTAAAATCAAAAATGCTGACCTCATGCTGGTGCTAAAGGGCATTTTTGTGCCACCTGGTGGTATGTTTTTGTTTTTTGTTTTTTTTCTGTCATAATTGTTGCTGCTATGACTTCTCTGAACGACAGGTACAGGATGCACAGAAGCTTGGAGAGAAAATGTGATCACATGCATTATAACTTGTATAGTGTCAGAGCTCCAGACATTATAGACACCACTGTGCACTTTGCTAATTAAAATCTTTCCACTGTTTATTCTTCTTGCAGGTGTTCAGAGGCACAATAACAGATGCTCCGGACTTCAATCCCAGCGCTGATGCTGAGACCCTTTACAATGCCATGAAAGGCATCGGTGAGTGCTTCACTGTTCTGTGATTATTGGCTACAGGAACCAAAGGCCAGCTTTCATTTTCTTGACTTGCCAGCTGATTGATCACATAAAGAATTTCTCAGAGCAGCCAGGACAGTAATACTGTCAGAGATCAGTCTCTGTGACTGAGATGGTGGTAGTTGAAAATGTTACTCTGTGTGAATCAGGGAGTGATAAAGAAGCCATCTTAGACCTGGTCACCTCAAGAAGCAACGCACAGAGGCAGGAAATCATTGCAGCGTACAAGTGTAGCTTTGGAAAGGTACAAGACCACATCTTATGTCTTCTTTTTTCACAGTGGCTATAATGCCAGAATGTTTTTGTAAATGCAAATAATGCTTCAACAGGACCTGATCGATGATCTGAAGTATGAACTGACGGGCAAATTTGAGCGTCTCATCGTCAGTTTGATGAGAACTCCACCCTACCATGATGCCAAAGAGATCCACGACGCTGTGAAGGTAAGGCCTTTACCTCATACTCAGATACTTTCCCAGCCCAGCCATATCCAGTGAAGCAGGAGCTATGTTATATTTAACTTCATGCTCTGTTTTAAGGGTGCTGGGACAAATGAGAAGTGCCTAATTGAAATCCTGGCGTCTAGAAACAGCAAACAGATGCATGACATGGTTGCTGCATACAAGGATGGTAGGGCATGCTAAACAAGATGTGATTGTTAAAAAATAAGATTTTTGTTCAGTGTCTTTCAACATTTTACATTTATGTCTGTCTTTAGCCTATGGCAGGGACATGGAGGAGGATATCATCACAGACACTTCGGGTCACTTTAAGAAGATGTTGATTGTTTTACTACAGGTCAGTTCACCAAAGAGATGATGACACAAGCAGCGAAGTATCAAGTTAACCATGTTGTCTTTAACTACCGACTGATCAGCAGTTTGTGTTTTTGTTTTTTTGGTGACTGTGTTCAGGGGACCAGAGATGAGTCAGGTGTGGTGGATGCAGACCTGGTGGAGCAGGATGCAAAGGTGAGAGTTTGAAACATGTTTGGGGCTTTGACATTCATTCGATTTAAAAAGCCAGAAATGTGCACTGTAACATCCAGTGAAGTAAGACATAATATGATACGTTTCTTTAAACGTAATATATTAGTAACAGGGTAAAGGCGTCATTTTAATATATTGGTTTATAACGAAAGATTGTGCCAGTATAATTTAACAAATAGTTGCAATGCTTAAAATACATATTAAAAACAAATGATGCCTTCTAACCCAAAGACAGAGTCTACAGCCATGGTAGTGGCTCTGTGCTGTCCTCAGTTATAATGTTGTTTTTTTTAGCTGAAGGCTAAATGTAGTAAAATGTGTGGTAAACTCACATATGATTAATATGCAATATAAGTTTTTAATTGAGATGTAAAATATACTTTACATAAAATTATAAACATTTGTGTTGTAGAGTACATTTAGTTCATTATGTCATTCTGTGCACAGGACCTGTATGCAGCAGGAGAAGAGCAGTGGGGGACAGATGAGGCCAAATTCATCATGATCCTGGGAAACCGCAGTGTTACCCACCTCCGCATGGGTGAGCACAGCTTTCCAGTGTAGTACTACTGTAGTACTACTTTGACCTCAGGTCTCCCTGGAATTGGTGCATTAAACGTTGTTGTCATATTGTAATTGTGGAAAAATGGATTGTAGCTAAATTCACAGAAAAACACAGCACAATGATAAATGTAAGTTTTCTAACAGTATGGGAGCTTTCTTAGGAGAAGATAGGAAGAAAGAGGCCAAATGAAGAGAGGAAAGTTAAATTTGCTCCAGTACAGTATGGGTCACTTTTTTTGTAAATGCAATTTGTATGCAACGTGTTCAAAACTATGAATACCTATTGTGAAAAGATGTTATCCCTTCTTACTACATGATTGAAATGAGATTTCCTGCAAACCAGTCCATCGTTACACAACGATAAAAACCACATATAATTTTGTGTTGCTGCCTGTTTAGTTTTTGATGCTTATGAGAAGATTGCTGAGATGTCCATTGAGGACAGTATAAAAAACGAGCTGTCTGGAGATTTTGAAAGGCTGATGCTGGCTGTTGGTAAGTAGCACTCAACACACAGCACAGTTCAGCCATTTCTGCAGTGAAGGAACCACTTTATGTTTGGGCTCTGGGAATGTCAAGTTGTTACTCAATGCAGGCCTCTCTGGTATTTCATAACAGCCCAGTGCATAAGGAGTGTTCCCATGTTCTTTGCCAAGCGTCTTTACAAGTCAATGAAGGTAAACACACTAAGTAAAAATAGTCTGACATATTTTTCTTCCGTATTTAAAATCAGTTAGGACTACATATTGTTGCCACATTATCCTGCATCTCAACACTGATCCTCCCTTTCATTTCCAGGGACTTGGTACAGCTGACAACACCCTGATCAGAATCATGATTTCTCGATCTGAAACCGACATGTTAGACATTCGAGAGTGTTTCCGTCTCCAATATGAGAAGTCACTTTATAACATGATTGTGGTTAGAAAAAAAAGTGAATAACATGTTTTATACACATTCAGTTCTCAGCAGCACATCCTCAGTGTGAGTTTGTGTGTGTTTAACTCAGGATGACACATCAGGGGATTACAAGAGGACACTGCTAAATCTGTGTGGAGGCGATGATGAGTAAGTTACAGATTGGCTGCAAACAACAGGAGTGACCAGATGGTGGAGCTAAAGCATTTTCTTCACAGAGCTGTTGTTTTCTAAGATTTTACACCTTCAAAAATGTTTGTCAAGCTTGTTATCATTGTGATGATGCTGAAAATGTTTAGATGAGGTCCATATATGAAGATTATTTGAAAGTAAAACACCATTGTGAAGTGTATTATACTGTATTCACTACACTCACTTTGGGCTTTTTTGTGCCATGTTGTGTTAAATTGATCATTACAGCTTAGCTGGAGAGTTCTTCCCTGAAGCTGCTCAGATGGCCTACAAGATGTGGGAATTAAGTGCCATGACCAAAGTTCAGGTTTGAACTCCATCTGGTCGCACTTTAGATGTGTCATTGCATGTTTGGCTAGGCAGTAGCATGCATCTTAATTATCTGCTGACCCTGCAATGATGTCTTTGCTGTGCCACAAACTCGTGCTGATATCACTGCAGTGAGTGCACAGCGAAGGCTTTGTGTAACCTCGGTTACAATCAGAATGCTGTTGGCTAAAATAAAAATGTTTTTTGTTATAATGCGCCTTATAAGCCACTGTTTGCCTTGCTTTGTCCTAGGAGCCACTGAATGCTAAGAAGCTCTCAGCATTTTTCTCAACAAAAGGCCGTCTCATTAACGTTTCATGTGAGGGCACACTCCCCCTCAAATGTCAAGAGATAATTATCATAAAGCCTAATAAGCTTTTTCACAATTGTTATCAGCTAAATAGCAAGAATCCATTGCATGAAAATACCTGTCTCACTTTGCCATTTCAGGTTGCGTATGTGTAAATATACAGATTTTGATTCCTCTAAATTTTTGTCATTTTCACTACCTCAGCTACGGCCAACAGTCCGCCCTGCACCTAATTTTGACCCTGCTGCTGATGCACAAGCGCTGAGAAAAGCTATGAAAGGATTCGGTATGCAAATCTAAAGATTATAGTACATTTAAAGTGCTGCTATAATTTTATAAGACAAATCTGATCTATATTATTACATCTTTTTTTTGTCTACAGGAACAGATGAGGATGCAATCATTGACATTGTTGCACGGCGAAGCAATGCCCAGAGGCAGGAGATCAGACAGTCATTCAAATCCTTACTGGGAAGGGTGAGCTACATGAATAATGAAATGCCAAAAAAACAACAACAAAAAAAAACAAAAAACAAAGCTGTGTTAAGGAAGGATGTGTTAAACAGTTCAAAGTCTCATGGGCTATTTCCAGCTGATTTGTAATTAATTCAGTGCGTTTGATTTTTTCTTAGGATCTCATTAAGGACCTGAAGTCTGAACTGTCAAAGAACTTAGAGAGGCTGATCATCGGGCTCATGCTGACCCCTGCAGAGTTTGATGCCAAAATGATGCAAAAGGCAATGGAGGTACAGTTTACCCAAAACAACTAATGAGTAATAAGTAAGACCTACCTTACCTGGAGCCTAAAGATAAGGTATTGGGTCAGATTTCCCCATTCATAAAAATACAATGTACATTAATTTGCAAGTGTTTTGTGGTCAGTGGTAGCGGCCTGTGTGTTTGAATGTCATGACAATTCCACAGAAAGCATTTGGAAGTCAAATAACTTTAATGCAATGCAAATAATGCAATGCAAATGACTGCATTTCAGTTATTTATAACTTATCAAACATGCTCTGAATTTCCTTGTGGACCTGACTGATGCTTTACTCTGAGCAGACAGGACCTGAGAGCAAAATAGTACAATCATATGTCCCTGTTTTATAAGTTGATGCAGTGGAATTTCAATCAATTGCTAATATTTTGCTTATGATCACAGAAAACATCAAATCAAATTACAATCAATACAACTAAATAGATGACCATTTGTTGCATTTCTAATTCTTGAAAGGTTACCAGCACTGTGGGGACCAATGTGCTATTAGGCTTAAAAAAGTCACCCATGTCCTAAACTGTGAAAGTGTATTTTATTGCTCATACTTCAAAAAACATCTTTTCAGTGATCTAAGGGCAGGAGGGGATTAACACGGGGAACATCTGTCATTAAAATATAAATGGGGCTATAAAAATAGGAACAAAAGTAGCAAGAGAGATAGTATAAGGAGCAAGGGTTCACACAGTGTTCACTCCTCCTACAGTAGCTGCCCGGTGTGATTCTTTTCTTTGTTGCTGCTTTTGTGAGTCCCTTGTGTTGTAAAAGCTCAATCATTTTAACAGGGGGCTGGGACAGATGAACACGCTCTGATAGAGATCTTGGCCACCAGAAGCAATGAGCAAATACACGCCATGAACGCTGCCTATCGGAATGGTGGGTTTCATACCAAAGAAATGTTTCCAAAGTTACTTTCTTGTTTTAGAAACTTTGAACATGCAGTATATCATTTCACAGCCTATAAGAAGTCCCTAGAGGAAGCCATTCAGTCAGATACTTCAGGCCACTTCTGCCGCATCCTCGTTTCTCTCGTGCAGGTGATGTTGATCAACACGACAACTTAAAATGTGCTGAATTTCCACGCCCACACAGTGGTTGCAGTCTGCTGACAAAAAAGTTTATTTAATCACCTCCACAGTTTTCACAACGTTTTCACATTGCTTATAAAAGAAATCACTGACATTTAATTGATTGAACTTGAACTGTGTTCAGGGTGCAAGAGAGGAAGGCCCTGCAGATTTGGAAAGAGCAGATGCAGATGCTCAGGTAATTTAGTGTATATAGTAGTGCATCCTTTAACATTGTGTTAAAAAGGTGAAATAGAAGAATGAGTTCAAATGTTTGTTCCTGTTCTTCTTTTTGAACTTTTTAGGAACTTGCCAATGCATGCAATGCAGACTCTGATGACATGGAGATGAAATTCATGAGTATTTTGTGCACCAGGAGCTTCTCCCATCTCAGGAAAGGTAAAAGACAAAAGAGACAGATCAAAGGGATTTATTGGTTATAGATCCCAAACTGTAACTGATCACACCCAATCTATACACAGTATTCCAGGAGTTTGTCAGATACACCAACAAGGACATTGAACAGATTATCAAGAAGGAAATGTCTGGAGATGTGAAAAATGCATTTTATGCAATAGGTAATGGCATTAAATTGTCACTTTTCAGTGTGTCATATTTTATATGACTCACATTATATATTTTGGAAATCCACCTCAGTCTGTACTTATTCTCTCTTTGCTTTGCAGTTCGCAGTGTAAAGAACCAGCCCTCGTATTTTGCAGACCGTTTGTACAAAGCCATGAAGGTATTTATTGAAAGTGCTAATAGTTTACGTTTGTTGGTGCATGTAAAGGATACATACATATCTGTCTTTCACTGTGCGCGCCCCTGCAGGGCCTTGGCACAGATGACAGAGCGCTCATACGTATCATGGTGTCCCGTTGTGAGATTGACCTCTTCAACATTCGCAAAGAGTTCAAGGAAACACATGACGTCTCCCTCCATGAATTCATCCAGGTAGAAACTATGATTGTAAGTTGGAGTCTGTCCACTAACGCTACTTGTTGTTTTGTTGTGCTTTTGTCTCATCTGTTTGTGAAGTTTTTTGCATCATGGCCTTTGTCCCTGTTGCACATCCTTCTTCTGCTGCTGTGGTAGGCTGGCAGGATGGTGGGGTATCTATAGCTTTGTGCGGTGGACTATGGGTCTCTGACTATTGCACAGCTGTTTAGGAATTTCCCTTGCATGCTTAACTTCCTCTGTATAGCTGCAGTGTGATTGGTTGACCGCTGCAGAGACAGGAAGTACCCAGAAGCAGTTCTATAATAACTTACAGATGAAATCACCGTGACACCAATACAGAGAAGCAAGTAGAGTACACTGAATTAGCATTTCCAGATATATTATCAACAATACAACAGCAAGGATTGCTATATATTCTTTATTCTGAAGGTCTTTGGTACATTATTTTTATAGTGTAGCTCTGTTTTGCAAGACAATGATTGTCACATTTTTTTTAGGTTGTCACTTGCAGTTGTAAAGGAGATTTTGGTTTAGGGTAATTTCCAAACATAATATATATATAGATAATATATACATTATATAAATTGATAAATTGGTCATTTTGACCCATGTACAGAGAGGTTAGTGTCACTGACAGAGCATGGCAGAGCAAACAGATGCTTTTAAACATATTCAAAAGAATTGTTTTTTTTTTTAAATACTCACATTTTCTTTGTTGCTGAGTGTTAGATGAGATGATACATCCCATATTTGCTCTTTTAATCTATCTACCAGCACCTCCTAAGCTACCAGCACCAGCTGTAGAGATGCTGGTGGGTACAAAGCCAGGGTGTTGCAAGCCATTATACTAAGCTGAGCTAAACATACCAGCCGCTGTGTGTAATTTCATATTTACAATACTGGTATTGACCTTCTCATCGAACTATATATATGAATAAGTGCTAATTCCCAAAGTAAGCAAGTATTGCTTTAAAAATAAGTCATTTTATGATGACAGCATATATAGAAATCTGTATCTGTGAGTGTCATATCTGTGAAGGGTAATTCCACTTTTAACCCTGTTGTTGATTTTAATTGATTTGGGGGACATTTACAAAGTTCTGCTTGTCTCCCTGAATTTCATTCATCCAACATTAGTAAAAGATAAACAGTTTTGCGATTATGTGAGTGAACAAAGTGAGAAGTCGACCCTGCCTTCCTGTTTTAGCAGTGTGATGACCAAGTGTCAGCAGGCATACACATAATGAAAACAGCATTTTCCATGAATTCAGGCTCCTTATGTGTGTGCTTTCAGGGTGACACGTCCGGAGACTACCGTAAAACCCTGCTGGTCCTCTGTGGAGGCGAAGATTAAATTTATCATATCTCCACAGCTTTGTTCACAGACTTCAGTGATAAACCACGAGACAACGGGTGATCTCAGAGTGAAACTGTGGCGGTTAATGTTAGTATCTATTGTCAGTCCTAACTGCAGCCACTCGTCAGCCAAACCAAGTGACCTATGACATCCCAGCCTTACAAGCCAGTTTTTTGCTTTAATACCTGGCCATCCTGTCAGGTTGATGTCTTTATTTCTTTATTTCTTTCTTTCTTGCCTTTTTTTTTTTTTTTTTACAGAGTCATACATAACATTAAAATGTAACAGGCTTCATATGTACAGAACATCTGAGTGATCAGGGCCTTCAGCTTGTTGGCTGTCCAATGATTACTGTGATGAAATAAATGAAATAAAACATGTTGTCTTTTTACTTTATTCTTACATTTTAATACATTTATTGCTATTGTTGTAAAAAAATAAGCACATGTTAATTGTTTCACACTGTGTGTGATGGGTGGGGCTTGGTCAATGATTAACTGAAAATCATTAGGTAGAATGGGAACCTAAACATCATGATCTTCCACTCTAATTCAGTGAACGACATATAAATAGAAGCTGATAAAACATACTAATAGTAATAATAATTTAATAATAATATTATGATAATAATAATAAAAATAACTTGTTCCTACCCAGTACAACTAATGGACAAGAACTAGCAGCTAATGTTATGGGGCTTAAAACTAAACTTACCTTGTAGCCCTTTCAACCACTTTGCTTTGTATTCAAACACACTGGTACCTGACTACCTACCAAGACAGAATAGATGTCAATACACCTACACAACTGAATAATTGAGAAAATGTCATTTTTACTTATGTATATTAACATTCGCTTCATTTCATGCTTGTCAGTTGGACTACTTGGTAATGCAGAAGAAAAAGTGCAAGACATCTGTCTCTGTTCTTGTCAGTGTCTCAGTTCATTGCCTATGTGTGAGTGCAGCTGTTGTCAGGCCATCTTTGAGTTAAAAGAGGAAAGAAGAAAAAAGATGTATGTGGCGAGGAAATCCCCTGCACTCTGCCAAAATCCAAGGCAACAAATAGAGTCGGCAGCCTTCAGTCACACTCTGGTTTTAATGGTACACCCAGTCTGAAATTGCTCTATTTGCTGATAATTATAAAAGATTAAGAGATTACTTCAATAGCACATTGTTAATATGCAACTGATATCAAAATATACACTGTTCTTGATTTTTCCTTTTGATAGCTGGGGGAACTTTGCACTGTGGTGTTGTTTAGAACATCTTGTACAGCATAAATTAAATAGATTACAGTTTACATAATTCAAAGCTGTTAAGTCCTCAGAGAGAGCTATGGCTGGTGCTTCAGTCTTTTCTATCCGCAGTGGCATCATGATGTTACTATGCAAACAGGCCATGCGGTGCATTGTATGGAACAGTTGTTATATATTAGAGGTCATTTGCACATTTTTCTACAATGATGCCCTCATCATGTCACATGCACTTATTTTTATGCGGCTTCTTCTATCTATGCAGTTTTGTTAACATGCATTGATGTGTGCAACATGGCATATAGTATGTGCTGCAATTCTCTCCAAAAATGAATTAAATATAGACATTTTTCATGTTTTGTGTTACACAGTAAATGCACCACACAGTTGGACATATATTAGGTTCTGTTGAGCCTGAGCATAGAGTGTTAGGCAATTTTACTGGGTTATGGGAATTCCCCAAGTCTCACAGTGAAATTGCTTCCCCGTCATTTCCTCAAAAAGTGCCTCTCCGACACAAGCTGAATGTGTGGGTGAGTTGTTGTTTATTTGTTTTAACATTTGAGATGTAGTAAGAGAATATTAGATTTGTTATCACGATTTGTGGCATTGTATTTTTTTTTTATTTAGAGCGAGAATAAAGTTAAAGTCATTTTATGTTGTCACTGAAATGTATGCTGTTGTCCTCTGTTTGGAACATAGCATGGAAGGCAAAGGTAACATAGTGAAAAGACTGATTTGTGCTCTGCTTGATAGAAAAAATGCAATTAGCCCTGTAACTGCGTTGTCTTTACTAGTTTCAGTAGACAGCTGCTATTTAAAGGTAATCAGGTATTATAAACAAATATGTTTTTCGAAACCTTATGTTACTAAATCCATGTTAAGAAGAAAATATCATGTATTTGATACTTAAAGAAAAATTCGATATAAAAAGAAACATAAAGCATAGCATATTCATTATTACTGTAAATTACAGATAAGCCTGAGAGAAATGTACTGTACTGGAGCAAACTTGTTTATTAATCTCAACGGTCCAAGTCTAGATTTTAAATTTCCTTTTAAAAAGATATGTGACATGCCTGTAAGAGTTAAAATGGAAATATATCTGTGCCACTGCACCCTGTCCAAAAGTGATAGAGCCTCTGCAGTGAGGATGTCCAAAGTTTAGGGCCTGGAGAGGACAGCTGGAGTCACTAGTGGGCTAACAAAGATCATTTTGTATTAAGTGGAAACAGAGATAATGACTATCAGCTGCTCATTTTTGCTGCTAGGAGACATGAGACTGGACTGTTCTTATGTCTCAGCAGTGTGAGGTGCATAATCTGTACTTGTGACAGTGTGGGTTTCAATCTCACAATTATCCTGTCTCACATGTCATCTGCATACTCTCCTGCCTTTGTGCAATGAATAAAATGTTTTAATATGTTTTTGAAAAATTTGATAGGAAGAGAAAACAATGTATACAATTGGTCACTCAGCAGGACTAAATGATTGGTGACATTTCCTGTATCCTTAGGCTTTTGTTTTCGTGCTGGTAGGCAAACAGCCACCCGCCTGTTTATGGTTTCTGCGCATCATTGCAGCTTGAGATCAAAATGCTGTGCACTGATAAACAGGACAGGCGCAGGACTGAGGAAAAAACAACTGTGTGTGTGTTTGCCTTTTCCTGTAGCCAAGTGATGACTCTCTGGAGAACACATTCACACGTTTACCAGTGTTTTCTGGTCACTGCTGGTCCACATACTAGTGCAAAAATGATATTGTCTATTGTAGTGCATATTTTCATTTGAAGCATTCTTCTCTTACATGTAAAGTAAATTAAGCTGTACTTTTATATATGGAATAGATTTTCTAATAAGATTTATTATTATTAAATTACACACATCCAATGCAGAGTATGCATATTACAATTACTATGGTTTTCATTATTTCATCAGACAGGTTAAGTCAAACAGACAAATGAGTAGCATAACGACATTACATTTGAATTCCTTAATTTAGAAAAATATTACTTAAAGGCCTAAGAGAGATATTAGTAAATTGCTTTCTCTATTACAGCAGCTTTAACATAAGCAGTACCTGTAGTTGATGTATGTCATCAGGCTGCAGTTTTGTGTATTACAGGAAATTATTGGCTCCTAATTGGTTGCTACATAACGATAAAAAAACAGAGGTGTGATTCTGATATGTGCAGGTTTGAATTAATGACATCATATATAGTATAATATAATTTGCAAACCGGGTTTTTCCTGTTAACGCAGGAAGAATTCTTCCAGATAAGACATGGCACTCTAAAATCTAAAATCATTAGTGCATTTGTTGATAAACAATTATTTCTTTTAAATGTGATAATAACACTCAATTGGGATTAACAATTAAACTACCCTTGTCTGGCTTATTGTACTTGGTCAAAACCTGAATTACATCAGAAGTACTTGTTAACTGAGCGATGGTCTTCATAATTCCTTGAGAAAGAATTATGACAGCACGTTACCTGTTTAATTCCCACAAGATGTCACTATTGCTCTAAATTATGGTCAATTTGGTTGTGTCATTTTAGTCAAAACCTGATTTTATTGTATGTAGCACATCTTGACTTGTGTGACATAACATTTATAAAAATCTAAGTAAAGTTGAATCAGTAAAACAGCATTAATGGATAACATTTGAAATGCAATGTTTTTATGTTGTTTTATTTTGTTTTTGCTTGTTTATTTATGTAGCCTGAGTGCAATTGAAGGGCATAATCGAATTGAGGAGAGGCCAGGCAACACTGAGTATTTTACGTTCATCATGTTGTATTTTCTGTGTAGTGTGTTCTTGATATTTTTATCTAGATGTTTTTTCGAATAAAACAAGGTGCTGAGTGATGTGAATTCAAGCTGAAAGGATTTCTTGATTAATCAGTGAGGCTTGACATAAAATTAATCATCAACTCCTTTGAGGATCAATTAATTATTTTACTGGATTTTTGTTTAACTGGGGTTTGGACTGGTTGAGTGTGTAGTTTAAATGTGTAAATCTAATAGGCATTATTTTAAAGGAAAAAAAAAACATTGCTTAGTTTTAGAAAATTAGAAAATTAGATTTTTTTAATAATTAATGAAAAAAAGCTAAACATTATCCTGTAACGTCATTTCTTAACTTTCTATTGAGTGTTTCCTGTCAAACATACGCATTATTATTGGCCTCATATAGCTCAGGGGAAATATGTGGTGCAATCACAGAAACCCCCAATAGACCCTTCTCTGAATTTATCAATGAAGAATGAAGTCATTCAGTGAAAATGGACGGGTTAGTCCCAGGACTATGGGCGAAGTGTTATAAGAGGTGAAACGAGAAAAAAAAAGAAGTTTCTTAATTAAAATCATTACGATTCAACAAATAAATCTTTTTTTTCTTCTTATTTTCAGTTTTACTAACCCTCTGTTTCATGGTGCAGTGGAAGACATATTTTTGGCTATATATGGATGTTCATTTACATATTTAAAAGCTCGTCGTGAGAATGGGCAGGCTGTGCGCGCCATACTGCCCCAGTGTTTACATACGAACACCGGCTCCGGTTGGTGACCCGCTGACAGAGCGCCGTGCTCTGATTGGTCCGCCGAGCTGTCAATCACCGCTGTTTACATCAAACGTTGCGAGGTGGAATTTCCCAGGTTACAGCATAGACCAGCAGACCACTTCCGCAATAGATGTCTGGGCAGAGAGACGAGAGGCCACTGCGAGCTGAAAGGTACCCAGGCAAGAGACACCTCTTTGTTCTTTGGTCTGTCATTTAACTTCGCTTTCTGACTGACTTACCGCAACGGTAAAAGTATCTGTAGTGGCAAAATAGGAGGAAAAAGCGGCTTCCTGTCCCGCACTGTCATCTAGTGTTAGCTAGCCGCCAGCTAACGAGGATGTTGCTAGCAATTTGCATGACAACAGCGAAAACTAATATTAGCCTTCTTCAGCCAATCAAGGTATCTATCAGTGCCAAGATTGTGCTGTAGTTGACTCTCATCTATTGGATATTTGTTTGCTGCCGTGATTCGCGTAAAATTTTGCGGTTTTCCCCCTGCTTTTGTTCTGTTTTTTTTTTCTCTTTTGGATTTGTTCTTGTCATTTTAGCCATCACAAACGTTGGCACACTATGTTTTACTTGGGAAGGTTTTGTTACAGCGTTGTCGCGATGTTGTTCTTGCTTTTGTCCTCTCACTCGTCTTTCCAGATGTGATGAATTCAGAGTGAGGTTAGCAGTGGCGAGGTAACGTTACAGGGGGATGTTTGAGTAGGTGATCTGCAATCAACAGGAGCACAACTTGTTTTATTGTGGTGTGGATGTAAGTTATGGTTCAAAGTTGAAATTTAGGTTAATAGGAACTAAGAAGAATGTAGCTAGTTGTTTTTTCCTATCGTACAGACAGTTCTTGAACCCAACTGGTTGAAGAGTTGGGTCTGGACATTTGATGTTGGTTTCTCTTTATTTTTTATGTTGATTGTGCTTATACTTTCAAATATCCTCTATGCAATAGTTGCTAAAGTTGTTTCTCCGCTTGCTATCCAGTCCTCAGTCCTGTATATGCAAGGACTTTACTATCAGCACTTTTTCTTTTCTGTAAAGGTCAGCCTCTCCTTCATTTTTTTCCTGTATACTTTAATCTTCTGTCAAGTAGTTTCCGGCACTTTATGTGTTTTAAGTTTAAAAAAGATTTTTATTTTGTCTTTTTTTTTTTGTCTTTTTTTCAACAGATTAGAGAACCATGTATAAGAAGTGATCAGCAGCAATGGATGGGAAAGGCCCGTACCGCATCTATGATCCAGGTGGGAGTGAGGTTAAGGCCAAGGAAGAGGCCGGAGGGGGAAGCAGCTATCGACAGCTGCTGGAGGAGAACAGTATACTGAGGGAGCGGATGAAAGGACTTAAAAGCTTAGGTGGGTTCCTAAAGACAGTATAGTTATCTCTGGACAAAGGATTAATGCCAGCTGCTCTTTGGCATGACTCACCTGTAGTGTGTCTAACACCTGAGAATTTTATCTTTCCAGATTGGTGTGAATAAAGAACGACATGGCTTTCTTTATTGTAAAGTCTATAACAGAAAACTGTGTTGAACTTGCATTTTGTTGTAGCGCAAAAAGAATTATTTAATAAGTACTTAATGTACTCACAAGGATGTGATGTCTTACATAACAAATGACATATGAATTTCCACTCAAAATGTAGAAATACAGGTGACAAATGGTTGTGTAGTAAATACAGTGGAATGTTGTAAAACCTGATGCTCTTCAAAAGCTTTCATGCCACTGCAGTGAATGGTCTAATTGCTCTTTTTGTGACTCACCAAAGGAGTGCTGCTTACATTTTCCTGCTGAGCTACTGATAGTCCCAGCCTTAGTATTGGTTGTTGAGCAAATGAAGTTAGATCAAGTCGAGTTCAAGTGAAGTGCTGGACCACAGACAAGATCCCTTTAAAACTTGCAGGCGATCTGCTGGAAGAGTCTCAGTCAGAGGCATCAAGACTTCGGCAGCGCGTTGAAGAACTTGTGAGAGACAACGAAGCCCTCAAGTCCTCCAGCTTTGCTGCCAGTCTGTGTATAGGAGGGCCGATTCAGACTGAGATACAAAGTATGTTTCCCAGACTTGGTGGTAAATATGAATTTACCTTTGTCAACGTAGTTTCCTATTTGTGGATTATTACTTTGTAAAGTGTTGTTAACTATACTTGAATCAACCTTGGTATTGGTGTGCCTATTTACCTTATTTTAGGTAAACCCTGTTTACACCCCACTGCAGAGCAGAAGGAGGAGCAATCCCGCTGCTTAGGGAAGACCCTGCAGTCTGAGAAGCCCAATGTAAGGAGTTTTTACTATGTGTGAGAGTTTTTGGTTGATAACAACTGTGGGATGGTTGTATAATTATAAATAACGTCATATACAGACATTATAAGGGCTAAAAATTGGACACCTGCCTGCTATCAGCTGGATTTTTACTTTATTTTTATAAGTTTATTGAAACAATTACAGTGTGGACACTGCTTGTACTATACTGCAACATATTTTGGTTATTACAGGAGGCCTTATCAGAGTTTGACATGGTGAATATGGAGGGAAAGACTTCAGATGCCTTGACCGTATGTAGCACACTTATTTTGACACAAAATAAGATAAATCATGTTCCAACCCCAACAGGAACTTAATTTGTTGTAGTTTTAAAGAATCTTTCATTTTAACAAACGGTTAAATATGTTTAGAATATCACAATGCTACTGGTGCTAATTCCCAGAATTTATTTTGTGTATTTTATTTTGGCTAAACTAAACCTTTTCTCATTATAGCATTTTCCTTAATATTGAACATATCCTTGGAGCAGTGACTCACCAACAAACTCAATACTGGTAGCTTCAGCCTGAGTCAGCCAGGGGAAAGTCCAGGATTATTACTGACTAGAATTATACTGCTGATTCATTCACACACTACATCCTAGAGGATGCTTTAGTAGGACACAATGCCAGAATATACAGGCGCGCATGTTGCTAAACCTGATTAACTGCATTGCCACATTTTTTAAAATATTCAATAGCTCTTTTGCAAACTGTCATAACTCTTTTGCTGAGTTCGCCCACATTTTATTAACACTGTTAACGCAATCATTCTGTTTGAGTAACCACTGGTTTGAGGGCTGAATTTAAATCCACTAGGGCAAACATTTTAGATAAATGAACGGCTGTTTCAGCATGTTGATTTTTCCATCTTGTGCTGGTTAAGGAATGTACACAATTGTTAGCTTGTCCTTTGAGTCAGCAAGAGCGTGCAGCTTTGACATTTTATGTGTGTGGGTACCTCCAGGCAGGGTCAGTGGCTGGAGCAGTCCCCCTCCTTCCTCAGGAGAACATTGAGCTAGCAAGCCAGCTGAAGAGGCTAGAAAGTTCCTTCAGCATATTTGCAGAGGAGTCCAACCCAAATCAGCTGTTAGCCCACCTTGGTCGCATGGCTGTGGAGTTTCACCACCTTTCCTCTAAGGTCCAGAAGAATGAGCAGAGGACTTCCCTGCTTCAGGTATTCACAGTGACTCTAAGACAGAGTAAAAATTGCCAAAGCAACGCATCAATCTTTAGATTATAGATGGTTCTCCAGCATGGCATCAAAGTTTCTTTAATCGTTATACAATTTCATCATGTTTTAACTTTTTACCATTCACAGGCTGTGTGATTGCAATTAGAGTTTTCCTTCATCTCTTCATCTCTCTCAGTACCTATCTAAGTACCTTTTGTGGCAGATTTTATTTATAGACTGTAGAGAGAGAGCAAAGTTCTGTGTTTGCAGTGTGATAAAGAAGTTAATATATGCACATACAACTCCTGGTACACTTGATAATGTAGATAATAACCTGACATTTCTTTAATTCAGTCCTGATATCAGAGACTTTTTTTGGGGGGAAGACATTTCAATTTAAGCTTTGTCATAATTCGTATAACATATGCCTAAATACAATTCAGAAATGCTTCATAATAAATTTAGAGTAGCCACATCAAACAAGAAAACACATAAAACATGAGACATTAATTTTAGGTCTGTGAATATTAGGTTGTGGGTTTTTTTTTTTTTAAACCTCTCATATATGCTTAAATATAAATATACTTGTTTGTAGGATGAAACCCTGACCATATGTCAGAAGGCGTTGTGAAGTATTATGTTAAAGGAATTTGCTTGTGGTTATGTGTAGGTATATAGATGGAAGAAATAGTTTAGAAATAGATATTATTATACATAATTATGCTAAATATCATGAGAAATGTGTTTTTTGGTTTCACAGACTCTTTGTGAACAGCTCAGACAGGAGAACAATGAGCTACGAAAAAAAATGGAAGAGGACCATCATATCAGGAATCGAGACTTGGAACAGCTGAGGTAATGTTTTTCCTTCTCTTTTGATTTGACTCAACTTTCTGTTGCATCTGGTGAAGCAGAAACACTGTAGTTAGTTAGGTCAAAGAACAAATTGTGAGATCTGCAGGAGGTCCACATCCAATAACCAAACAATGTGATGACTTATTTGCCTGTGGTAATTTTTTTTTCTACTGTGGGACAATTTCCTTTCTCATGACCTTGGTGTAGATCAGCCTCCCAAAACTCTTTCATTTTTGATGGGGGGATTATTCCAGTGCTTTTTGTTGGTGTCACTGCACCCACTGGGTATTACAGGTTCTTCCCAAAACTTAAACAAACTCTGGGAAGGGCTGTTGCTCACCAAAGCTATCATTTTCATTTTGTTGATTATTCAGACAGGAGAATCAGAAACTTAAGGAGTTGGTCACAGGAGGATCAGCAGCAGCAGCAGCAGCAGCAGCAGCATCGTCAACTGCAGCTCCATCTGACACTGAAGCCCTGGACGCCAAAGATGAAACGATGAAGGAGGAGGCTGCCACTGTACGGCCTAAGATGGAGGCCACCACACCTCAGAGGGTAATTTCAGTTGAATTAGAGAGTAAATGTTTGTGCAGACACATTTTTACAACTCTATATCATTTAAATACGTACTTCCTATTTATGTATCCAATATATATTTTTTAAAACTTTATTTAACTTTGCAAAATGTAATGGTTCTTTTAGAATATGCCTATTTAGAAACTTACTCTTTTGTTGGTTTTGTATAATGGAGGAATGTTGTGGATTTAGGAATGTTTCTTGTGTCCCCAGAGTGGAAAAGCTGCAGAGAAAACCCCCACTAAACCTTGTGATGTTGAGGTGTATGAGAAGAAGATCAAGCTTTTGGAGAAGCAGAGAAAGGATGTGAGTCGTTTTTATGTACTAACTGCTCATCCTCTTTTGCCATAGGGGAAAGTCTCTGTGTATTTTGTTTCCTATATGTTGACAGTCATTTGTTTCACTTTCTGGTGTGGCTTACAGGTACTGGAGGTGAACAAGCAGTGGGACATTCAGTGGAACTCCATGAAGTCACAGTTTGAACAGAAGGTACAGTAATGACTTTACAACTTTTTTGAGAAGTGTGGGAAGACATCACTGTCTTTGACTGATGTAGGGGCTGTTGAGGGAGTATTAATACCTAATTCTCTCCGAGTTCCTTTGAAAAACATTTTCACTTTTATCATTTAAAGCTGCTTCTAAAGGGGTTATTCAGTTTTATAAAATCAGATAAGTTCAAGTATTCTTGTCCTTTTTAGAAAATGTTCACTTTGGCCCTCAGAATTGAAAGACTTCTTCCACACGTTACATTTATTTTATCCAGCGTTTTCCATAAATCTATCCTTACTCAGAATACATAATGAGTGTAATAGAATAGGCAGTCGAATTCTCCATTGCCATAGGTTCTAAATGCAATCATTCTAATCTTTTTAGCTTCTACAGGTTTTAAGTGGTAATTGGATTTAGTTTCTGTATTAACAGTTTACCCAAACAGGGATAAACCATAAAGCCATAAAATAGGTCAGCATAACTGAACACTACATTAAGAAAATGCCAAAGAAAACCTTTGGCCAGCAGGCTTAAGAAATGAGAAAATAGGTGTAGCATTATGACAACAGTGATCACATCAGGAAAATAATCATATGAATTATTTTTTTTCTGACAACAAAGTTTGCATGTTTTTCAAACACACAAAATGGCTGATGGCAAGAATTTTGTAATTCAGAAATACATCAAAGCAACACAAGACCGTGCAAAGTGTGCATCAGTTAACACTAAAGCAACTTTTTTTTTTTTTTTTTTTTTTGTTAAATATGCTTGTCCAGTGGAAAAGGTGCAATCTTGCTGCAGCTCGCTATCTGAACATGCTTAAAACAAGGCCTGTAGCACTTCAGTAAGAATTCCCCTCACCTCGCTGGTACCCGCTGGCTTCCTGCTGTGGTGCAGTTGGAGGGCAATAGAGACACACAAATGTACACGCTCTCACACTCATACTCACACACCTACATTTATGCACACCCACAACCATGAACAAACCTACATTCACACTTTGTTGAGACGGGGACACCATGCAGCCTTGGGTTGAAACCACAGAAGCCTAGCTATATCCATTTGCGTCACTAGGGTTGTTCATATTTTACACAAAAACAGGACTACGTGTGTTTGCAGCTGTGTTCTTGCTGCTGTGGCTTGGTTTATAATTAGATAACACACATTTACAAGGCTGTATCTTAACACATGCACTAGCTTACGTTTAGTACCACGGAGTTCTTACTACTGAGTCATGTTGTATTTTGGTTTGGGTTGATAAGAATTCTAGTTTTACACATTCGATTAGTGGATACATTGAGTGCTGTTACTGAGTAAATGGTTTACATCACCCCTCAGATCACAGACCTCAGACAACGGCTGGCTGAGTCCCAGAAAACTGTGCTTGAGCTGGAAGCAGAGCGAGAACAGAGGCAGCGTGACTATGACAAGAAGCTGCTGCTGGCCAAATCTAAGATTGAAAATGTACAGGTGAGAATACACGAGGCAAAAACATTTCAAAGCCTGGCCACAGGAATCCAAGAAAGTTTCAAGAAAGCTGTTTTTGCTATGTATGTTTCAGGGGGAGAAGGAGTGCCTGAATTCTGAGACTGCTGAGTTGAAGCAGAAGATTCGCTACCTGCAGGATCAGCTCCTGCCCCTCAGCAAACAGAGGGAGTACCAGGAGAAGGAGATCCAACGCCTCAATAGGGTCTGTATGAAGGAGATTCAAAGGAACAGCAATAAAGGACAGTGACATTTCTTTCTGGGTGACATTTGTTTTCCCTTGCTTCAGGCATTAGAGGAAGCCTTAAACCTGCACTCCCCTTCATCCTCCCAACAACCACCTGGTCAGGGTAACTTTGCTGATGCAGCCAATAACCTGAAGAAACAGGAACTGCTCACGCAAATTGCTGTACTAAAAGAACAGGTTCGACATACAAAAGAATATACCCACACACATACACAGATTTAGGGCAGTAATATAAGTTTCCTTGACTGCTTTTAATTGTCATTTTGTACTTCAGGTGAAGATCTTTGAAGAAGACTTCAGAAAAGAGAGGAGTGACAGGGAGCGTATGAACGAGGAAAAAGAAGACTTGAGGCGGCAGGTTGAAAGACTCCAGGGGCAGATTACTAATTTAACCAATCAGGTAAACTTTGTTTATTTATTACACTTTCAATGGGACTACGTTCTAATGTAACATTTTTTTTTATTTTTATATGTGTTTGTGCTTCAGCTTCATCAGGCACAGAACGAGTGTCAGAGAGAACGTACAGAAAGATGTAAGCTGGAGAGACTGCAGATGCAGCATCACAAACAGGTACTGGCTGCAACTCAGGCTGACCCTGGTAGGAGACAGTGAAATGGTGATATGTTTGGTCATTCTGTCCATGTTTTCAAGTATATTTGATTCAGGTCAAGTTAAGATGCATTAAGCAGGAGGATATATAGTAGTTGTGGTAAACCTTGCAGACTAGCGCCCCCTAGTGACACTTTGCAGTCACTTAGATGTTGGCTGAAATAAGTTCACATTAGACAAATTAGTACAGCAGGACAAGAGCCTCACTCCAGCTAGCTTGTCTGTCAGTGCAGATCAGGATCAGCAGGTGGAACTTTGCCACTCCTCAGTGGGGGGCAGTGGCAGTAAGGTTGAAGGTCAGCAGTGGCCCATGCCATGACAGGGCCCCTGCGCTCGCTGAGAGTAGCAGGCGTACACTGATTGGGGATCACGTGTGTACTTGTGATCCATCGTAGGGGCAGCAGCAGGAAAGACGTACCTCAGACCCCACGTCAGGCTCAGTGAACGGCCCGCTGAGCCCTCCCTACTGTGGTCCCTTTGTGCAGGTGGGACCGCAGGGCCTTGAGGGCTGGCCCATACACTTCCCTCCCCGGATGCCCAATGCAGCAGGTGCCGCAACCGCCGCAGCACCGCCCCCTGTACGAGACTTCCAGCCTGTTACCCCGGTAAGGGTCCTCTAAGGTCCCTCTGTCTCTGTCTCTGGACTGAGCCTGATTCAGAAAACAAGGCTCTTTTTGTTCTCTTACCTCTACTCCCCTTATCAGTTGGGAGGAACAAAGAGATGTACTTAGGTCTAACTGCAGCTAACCCTAGCCATATTTGCATTCAATCAAATTTTTAGGTTACAGCAAAGTTAAGGGCTGTTGGTTGTGATTAATGGGTATATTTAGTGATTTGAATTAAGCTGGTGTTTTGTCTTTGGTCAGGGTTTTCCTTGGCAGTCATCATTCCCACATCCCAGAGGGGCCAGAGCAGTAGGAGAAAGTTTAAGACCACCACCAGAGAATGCAGGTATGGTATAGCAGGCTGAAGGTTCTTTATAGTTTGCTAAAAACAAAAACAAAACTGTATTTATGCATATTCTCAACAAAATGACATGGAACAACCAAAATCAACAATGTGTCGATAGTGCAGTCTATCTAAATACATGTTGATTTCTTTACTCTGTGGCTTTCAGCTCTGAGAATTTGCCCAAGTCCATTTGCTTTTATGGAATAATACATCGTAAAATGATTTTTATGAATTATTTAATTTCCTTAAAAAGCTGGGCATTGTAGTTTTTAGAAAAATACTGCATTTGTTGGGGACTATTTCCAATCAGGGATTAACATGTACTAATAAGTACTTTTATGGCATTGGAACAGTATATGCGAGACTAAGTTCTTCTTAATGAAGGAACATCGCCTACTACCACATCTGGCTTTCATTTTAACATGTGGAGCAGTATGACAAAGTATTTTTAAACTGTGTATCTGCAGATCAGTCTGCAGCAGCAGCAGCAGCAGCCGCAGCCGCAGCAGGATTTGGGAAAAGAGAGCGACAGAACATTGACCCTGGAAAGCACTAAAGCATCACTGTACCCACTTGATGGATTCTGGGTAGTAGCATGAAATCAGTTTGTTTTTGAGTTGATAAGTTGATAAGGTGTGATTTGATCTATAATTTTCCTACTGAACTGTAGATATCCTATTGTAATGTTGTTTATACTTGCGTTTTATAAGGCTATTTGTGAAACAGCTATTCTGAATATATACATGAAATATTATTTTGATTTTTTTTTTTTTTTATCAGGAACTGAAGTAATTTCTTAAATACATTGGAATAATTAACATTGTTCTTTTTTTCCAGAAAATACACCTGTTATTGTCTCTCTCTGCAAATATGTAACAACTTGACATGTAGTTTGTTACTTGTAGGGTTACAGGAAGCCATCCCCCCAGTAAGACTAAGACTACATATTCTCATTCCAGCTGTGAATGATTATGTAGCTACATTGAGTTGTAGAATTTACAATGTGAATGTTGATTGATTTGATTTATGATGATTTCTTCAGTCCCATCGATGTTATAGAGCTGTCCCATATGTGTAACTGTTCAAAAAGTGGTTGTTGAAATACACAAATTTGGGGAAATTAATTTTGACATTATCATACCAAAAACATGATTGTGATTATTGATAATTTATTTATAACCTGCTGTTTTGATAGTTGCATCGACTAAGTGTATATCATTGTCTTTAGTAATGCTGTTCTTTCTATGTTGTTAGTGTAATCCAAATATATTGTAGCTATTGACATTGTATGTTTGTATCAGACACAATACACAATGCACAGTACATCCACAACCTTTTTTTTCCCCAATGATAATGGACCTAATCTCAATAAACACAACACTTGACCACAGTGGATTTGATCACTCGTTCCAATATTCATACTCATCTTAATACACCCTGCACTAACTGGCCACACTTTAGCACCAACACACAGTGTCTAAGAGGTGGTTACATCACCCAAACCTTTACGCAGCACTTGGTGATCATCTTCCTCTTCAAATATGTCTTTTTTTTTTTTTTCATATTGAGAGAGTTGTAGAACTGAAGCATACAAACTGCTTCAGTCCAAGCGCAAGATATAGGACGATTTTCATCGTGCTTGAAGGTAACAGATCCAGTGTTACAACAGTACATGTGCTCCTCAGCAATCCACACGTTACTGACTTGTAAATTGCTGTAGGCAGGAACCCTGTTAACAGACATAGGATCTACACCTCAAGTCAACGTATGTTACCAGATCCCATCTCAAATCAAGCCACTGTTCTGAATATCCAGTAAGAATTCCCTCATGTAGTCTTTAGCAGGTTCTCTAACCAAGGGCTTCAAATGTGTGCAGATGAATTTGAAAATGGCTCAATTTTATCAAACAAGTTCATTTACAGGGAACAAAATCAAGAAGAGGGTTGAAAAGAGACCTTAGTAGAATCGCACTTTGAAAGGTATGCTGTAATTAGTGCAGTTGTATTTTCTTGGTTTTTAGCCCTTTTTTGCTGTAGAGAAAAGCACATGTGAGACTTTTTGTATTTGACTGGCTTAATAAATCTATTCTAAATGTCTTAGTATCTTACCTTGCTTATTCGTGTTCATATTTTGTCCTTTTATTTTTTTAAATTGCAGGATAGAAATGTCAGCAAGGTTGTTTCACTCAAAGAAGTCTCTATACATTGGTGTTTTCCATGATTTATTGGGAGTAATTAACATTTAGACTGTAATGGCTAACAGGTCCTGGGATGAGAAGATGACATGATGCTGTGGGAGTGCAGGGCAGCCTGAATGCACTGAAGAGCTGGCCTGAACCCCAGACTCCAAAGAGGCACTACAGAGTTCCTGTTTTCAAGCCTCTTCTTCATTCAAGATGCCACCTTCATGTGTCAGAAACTGTTACCATTACTCACTTCTACATTCTACCTTATCCATCATTACATTTACTTTAATGGCTGGACAGTTATGTGTGACGAATCAGAGGTTTAATTAAAAATATCCGGTGGGTATAGCTGGAGCATGTATTTACGAATGTCAGCTCGGACCACAGAAATGTTGATACTTGGGTGCCACCTCATTACAGGCTTTCCATCTGGCCCGACCAGAAACTTTTCAAAGTTCCACTTGATGTCGTTGACTTTCAGAGGCTCCCAGAACAGTCTATGTGTAGAGACCCCAAAGTTGTCTCCAACAGGAGGGCAGGAATTCTGTGTGGCAGAAAGCACAAGGCTAGAAATATCAAGTAGATAGGCTGCATCCTGCACAAGGGTAGGTGCATGGTGACTTTCAATTGCAATATATCAGTTTTAATAATTTACATAAAGATAGGATGACATACTGTTGACTCAATGTAGCTAGCAAACCCAGTAAGGCTTTTGTTCTGTGACTCAGATATTCACAAGTCAACACCTATTAATAGCTGTTCATATTTAGAAAACACTTCTGTACTATCCAGTAAACAAAAAACTACCTTCTCTGTTGACAAACAGCATTAAAAGCTTTATAAGCAAACCATAACTTACTTTAAGGAAAGTGAAAATCTGTTGCTCATTATTTCCATTCACATCACCTTTCTCAAACAGCAGGAAGTTTGGAACAAATCCGTTGCCTGGTCTGACATACCTGGAATCCAGAAAGAGGGCAGCTTATCAGTGGACGTGCCTGTGAACACACTGTGGCTTGGCAGCTGCTCAGCACTCACCATAAGCTGAGCAAAACAGCACAGAGTATTACAGAGGCTTTGCTATGGATATAAGATGCAACCTGAGACTTAAATTCTATGTGTGTGAAATGCCACTACTAGACAGCGATCTTATTGCCAAAGGATGTTTTCCACGATTAAATGAAACTTTGTTGAAGGATAGAGGATTTAACAGCAAATTCCTCTCTACAGCCAGCGTCGGATGTTCTTATGTTACAGCTTATTATGGTATATAATGTCCTGTGAGAGGCTTGTGACCAACATTTAGGAATCTCCTGTTTTGACTTCAGGTGTAGGCTGGATATGATTTTTTTTTTGTTGTTGTTTTTTTTGTTTTTTTGACAAACTTTTTTTTCCAGTGGATGACACTTTCAAGTTCCCAAAAAAGCTCCACTTCTCACCTAAGCAGTTCTATAGGTCTCAGGTCTTTTAATTCTTTTAATTAGTTGTTTTTTCATTGTGTCTAACCTGGAACTGGCTTGCACTGAAAAAGGAATTCTCACTTTAAAGCTGGCAGGATTTCATGTTTTTGGCCCGGTTCCTGTTTTCCAAACTGATTGCAGGGAAAGCCAAGTATGGTGAGCCCATAGGGTTTCATCTCCTCGTGTAGTGCATTCAGTTCTGGGAATAGAAAAGAACAAGTACAGTGTCTTCAGGTGGAGAAGCTCATCTTTCAAACTGTTAAACACAGTAATATCCCTGTCCCTGGTGGTGTTTCTTACCCACATACTGCAAGGTGTATCCTCAGTATGTGGCCACGTTGATGAAGAGCACGCTCTTGCCTGCGTAATCATTGAAGTTCACAGTGTGACTTCCATTTAGAGTCTTCGCCTGGTATTTGTAAATGGTGCCATCTGTGGATGAGTCACACCGCTGGGGGTACAGACAAGGTCAGAGCAGGTTATCTTTGTTTTAACTGTATAACAGCCAACATGGTTACCCAGCACTTTTTCAGTGTTTTTGCTCTTATACAGTGTTTTCCTATGCCCTCCAGCGGGGCGCGTGTGTTTGCTTTTTGATTTGCACAATTAGTTGATGTTTTACATCACAAATTTTTCTACCTAAAGGCAATGTAGGCCTTGACAAGGACACCCCCCACGTCATACAAATGTTTGGTTAAGAGTCTATTGAAGTAATTCTTTCACCCACTCCTTATAATACTTGGTTTCATTTAATATCTGGCCCATTTCCCACCCCCCAAAAAATTGCTGTCATGTATTAATGAATGCATAACTAAATACTGCATGTAAGTAAATAATGATTTATAACATAACATCCATGGTTCACTTTGTTGTCCTGTGACAAATACAGTGTGTGAATGGGTAACGTAACAAAAATCATTTTTATTAGATTAACAATTAGTCATGGTTGTTAGTAATAACTGATCAATTAGTCAATCTAAAGCAATAGATCAGGGTTTTTTTTTGGTAATTAATTAATAATTTGAATAATTTCTCAAGTAAAAAATAAATAATAATCTGAATAATGAATAGAATAATGAATAAAACCTCGTTCATTTTTTCTACAGTAAATTCTATATATATTTTTACATGTTTAGAAATGATTACAACGCCCTGAAGTTCAACAGTTAATCTCTCTCTTTTTACTGACATTAGGAGCATATTTACAATCTGCAGCCCAGAGCTTTAAGCAAATAAAGCACAAAAGGGACAGCTGCAACACTTTCACCTTTCTTCCTGTTTGCCAAACTACTGACATATGTCCCACTACAACACACACGCCCAGTGTCAACAGATCCCAAAGAACCAGAAGCACTTCGTTAAATTAAAACTCACAGTTTGATGACTAATTTTTAGTTTGGTGAGATATAGGAGACTACATGAAATGAGCATTCCGGAGTGTGACCATATTTGCTGCCCAAATCGTGTCCCATTGCCAAAATGCTCATTTCATGCCCACATTTGAAAGTGCTTGGGGAAAAAAGAAACAGTTAGATTATTGGACCTGTCCCAAGGAACATTCCCGAAAACTTGATATGTCAGAAGTGCGTGGTGAAAAAAAAACACAAAAAAAAAAACAGCTGGCAGGCGTTATATAAGACTCTTCCAATTGGCACATAGTGTATCTACCTTTGGCATCACTGGGCTATTGATTTTATTACTTCTTTAGTTAAGGTTCTCTAAACTGTTTTTAACATTTGCGTTAAATTATGACCAAAACAAAAAAAATACTGTACACGGGCTGCTTGCAGCTGTTCATCTTTTTAGTCAACAATCATCATATTTTCAAGCAAATCTCAGCTTCTACGCACTCTTGATGCGATGTAATTCAGCGTCACACGGCGCAGGTTTAGAAAATACAGTGATGTCATCTGATCTCAGGCTGCAACATCTGTATTTTCTATCTGCGTTCCCGCTGCGGATGTGCTGTGTGTGGAGATCAACAGGTACCTGTGTGAGCACGGCATCGGCGCAGCAAAACGAGGGTCGCAGCAAACCGAGCAGCAGCAGCAGCGGTAGGAAGGGCCGCATCATGCCGTCCTCCCCCTACACGGTGACTACTCACTGTGGATGTCTGCCCGCTTATCCCGCAGGATAAATAAACTCTGGCAGGAGCGGGGGTGGAGGGACAGCAGGGCTGAGCGAGATGACGCCCTCTGCTGACGTAAAAAGCGCAAAATAGGCCTCAATGAATCAATGAATCAATGAATCAATGAGCGATGAATGAATAGACACCACGAAAGGCTGGATGGTAATCACTCTTGTCATTCACATTGTGCATTAAGGCTCTGTAAAGGTTTTATAAAAATAACCTTCTGAGAACCTTAAGGGATCATTCCCTAGAGGATCTGTATAGAATTTAGGAATAACCTTTAAAGAACCTCCAAGGAACCCCCCTAGAACCAATCTACCTTTAGAAAACGTTCCTAGGACTTTTTTTTAAGTTCCTGGAAGGTTACCTGTTTGTTGGCGGAGCTCTTTATAAGGGAAGGCTATATTCCTCGTATTCAGTATTCAGTGATAAATAACTGCCTATTGTTTTCCCCATTAACCTTCACTTTCCCCAATTAAGACAGCACCTTTCTGTGTGTGTCACTCAGAACATGCCTGGTGCTTAACCTGCTGTGAACATATTCATGAGCTGCGTTCAGCTGGCACAGAAGACATAAATAAATAGATTCAATTTGAGTAGCATGTTGCTCTGGAGTGAATTTAAATAAGTCCAACATGATGTGCACCACTTTTTTCTGAAAAGAGGAACAATACTGTTGGTTCAAATTTTATTCATATGGATCATTTCACCTCTCTGGGATCAGCTGTTACCATGGTGAGCTGGTCCTCAGCTGTTTGCCCTGTACGTGGGTGAAAGGCCTCTTTATAGTCCCGTCAGAGCACCTCACCGACTATACTGTGTTTTACTGTGCTATGGGCTGTACTGTACTGAGGAAATGTACCAATATCTCAAAATGTGCAAGTCAGCAAAAATCTGATCCTATTTTAATAAAGTGTCATTTATGTGGTCAATTATAATTTAGTCTCATATTCTTTGCATAGGTTTATGTTGAAAATTCTCTTTTATTTGACCAGCCCCAGATGAACTCTTGCTTTTTGTGTAATGGTCTGACTGATAATAACCTCTGGACAGCAGGAGCTGGTCCACATGCATCACTGCACCCTGAAAAACAAAGGGGCAAATCTGTTGCGTCAGGAGTACTGTACTATTCGGTTTAAATTAGTTTCAATTTGTTCAGGCTCTTTCATGAAATAAATATCCTGAACTGGACTCACAAACGTTTCAAGTTTAGTAACAGGTCCCCGGGGCTGTTTATACAGAAAGCCAATATAGGGACAAACTCCCACAGGACACTGCAGCGACGATGACTTCTAATGAAATACAGGTTTATGACTCACAACTACAAATGAGACAATATGGGCTTATGGACACGAACTCATAAAAGAGTCCTAATACACAGCACTTTCTGTTATTTTGCTTCTCCGTGGTGTAATTTAGAGATATTTTTGACGCTACTGTTGGATGAAAACTATACTTGAGTATTTTCTATATGACGGGGGTGCTGACAGCAGGTGGACGACCATCCCATCTTATGTTAACGCGACCTAAATTAACATAACGCGTCAAAGAAGAACACGCACATATTCATGTATTGACCTCAACCGCAATAAATTTAGATTTCTGCACATATCAAGTCCGATCTGATAGTTATCTACATGCGGTTAATGTTGATTCAGTGTGTATCTGACACAACAGCTGGAAACTACATAATCGTCATCCCAGTCTTTTACCCAAACTACTTGACACAAATACTGAAGGTCCTGTTTTGGAAATATTACGTTTATAGGTTTAAATTTTTTATATGGTATGAATAAAGGAAAAGCGGGCAGAATGTCATCTCGGGTAATCTGGGTGGGCGAGGGGCTGGCAGTTTCAGCCGTCACCACAGGGGGTCGACATTGAGCACGCCAGAGGACCAGCGGTGACGTCAGTGCTAGCGGTGCGCCTCACTGAGCCCCGGACTCGGCCGAGCTGGTTAGAGATGGCGTCCCTTCTGCAGCCGGATAGAGTTGTTTATCTGGTTCGTGGAGAGAAGAGGATCAGGGCTCCGTTATCCCAGCTTTATTTCTGCCGGTACTGTAGTGAGTTACGATCTCTGGAATGTGTGTCTCACGAGGTATGTTGGTGTTTTCCGTTTTTACGCTCTGGTTATGACGAGCTAGCTGTTAGCCGGTTAGCTGGTAGCGCTAACCTTCTCGCGCTTTCTTTGGCTAAAAGGCCTGTCAATCAAAGTTTTTTCTAATAATCTCCTCATTTCATTGGCTGGAAGCGATGCGTTAACTTCCGTGTGTTTTAGCCTTAAGACGAGACAACATAAGTAGCTAGATGAACTCGCTCCATAGCTCTTGTTATTCTTGAGTTTAGCGTAATGTTTAACCACTGGCTTAGTTTATTTATAAAGAGTGTGAACGACATGTACGAGAAGTAAAAACATTTGTTATAGCGTCGGCCCAGCCCAGCTAACGTTCTCCCTAAAAAAGCAGCTTGCTAACGTGGCTCACAATGACTGACACACCCAGTGCCATTTATTTTTAAACCATATCACCTTCAGGTTACTAGTCAGGGATGTTTCATTGTAAACATGTGGTCGCTGGTAGTTACAGAAACACCAAGGATAAACATTAGTATCCCATCATTGTGCCACTGTACTCTAACAAATGCTATCCTTATATAATGATAACCCCATTTACTGATGTTGCAGTTACCTTAACACGTTGATAGTTCAACAGTTAGTAGAGCAGTGTCTGACTCCTCTCTCCCACCCCTGTGTTTGGTGGTCAGGTGGATTCCCACTATTGTCCAAGCTGTCTGGAGAACATGCCATCTGCCGAGGCTAAGCTTAAAAAGAACAGGTGAGACCTGACCTGCAGATGCATAGAGAAAGCTCCTTATCTAGCCAATAATATTAATATTAACAATAATAACGGGTTATTGCTCACTTTGAATTTGTCTGGTGTGCTTATTGTCCTGTGCTTTGTCCTGTTTATATGTGTACCCCACCTAGGTGTGCAAATTGTTTTGACTGCCCATGCTGCATGCACACACTGTCCACTCGGGCCACCAACATCCCAGCTCCCCTGCCTGACGATCCTACCAAGACAGCCATGAAAAAGGCATATTATTTAGCCTGTGGCTTCTGCCGCTGGACCTCCCGGGATGTCGGAATGGCTGACAAATCAGTTGGTGGGTCCTGATATAATTTAGACTTATTAATGTGGTCATATGCTAGAGTAGGCGTAAGAAATATTAGCAGTGCCAAAACACTACATTTACTTCATGAAGAAAGTTGTTTGGGTTGTGTTTGTTCATACGTTAGGTTATGTTTTGCTGTGTTTTTTTTTTCACTGCAGCCAGTGGCGGATGGCAGGAACCAGAAAACCCTCATGCTCAGCGGGTAGGTTTTCCCCCTGTGGTTATCTAAATTCTCTTGAGTTGCTCACATGTTTCTTTATCATATGTGGCTTGTATTGGAATTGATTTGCATCCGAGTAAATCAACATTTTTTTCCTTTCAGATTGTTGACATTGATTGTGCAGTAGATGATTATTTTGCACTAAGTTAATTTAAAGAATATTAAAAATTTGTTTGGAATGAAGACTTTACAGTATTTACCTTAAACCTCTCAAAGTGTTATGCAAACAAACAATATGTACTACTGGGACACTGTGGCAGAGTTTGGGTCTCCCTGGGCTAATACTTCATAACTTTTGTTTAAAAGCAAGTATATGGAGCATCGATGACCAGAGTCAGGAAGGAATTTTTTGTTTCCAACAGATCAACAAGCTGATTGAGTATTACCAGCAGCTGGCCCACCGAGAGAAGCAGGAGAGGGACAGGAAGAAACTGGCCAGGAGACGACAGTGCATGCCTCTGGCGTTCTCGGTACTCTGCTCCTCCTGAGCTCAACAGTTCAAGAATCCATACCTTTATCCTAACCCATTTTAAATGTCAGAGACCTGTTGTCCCACTGCAGTTATGTGCTGCTGGACAATCAATCAATCTGATCAACTGTTGATTCCACTAAAGAAATGTATTTAATAAAGACATTCTACTTAAATCTTAATAATATTACCAATAATTTGCTCACATTATGCTCCACTGAGGGTATTACAAGCTTATCATGTCTTTAGTCCGAAGCAGAAGGGAATAATTAGCCACATCAGCTGCTGTAGTGTTTGGTTGGAGCTCATGATTGACATCATGTCCATACGTAGGAGGAAGAAAATCAACTCTGCCTGGTAGTCCAAATGGAGCAGAACATGTACATTTTAAATGTAGTGCCCCTAGTATGGACATGGACATCATGGCTCTTAAGCTTGTTGGCACATGTTTTATAGCTCTTGCTTTCTGCTTTTACTGTAATCAACATTTAATAATGCAAGCCAGTCTTTGTTATTGTGTGCTGGCACCATTTTAAACACTTAAACTGTGATTTGCTGCTGATGTTTTCCATCACTGATTTCCGTTGCTGTTGCATGTCACCAAATGCCACTAATGTTTGCCTAATTGCTTTGGTTTCACCTGGTTCTTTATTCTCTCTTTGTTTCTTTGCTTATGCACTCTGACATTTTGGTTTTTACCCCCCAGCAACACACTATTCATGTGGTGGTGAGTTTAATATTTTTCACAACTTGGGTAGTGTCATCTTTACAGTAGCACTGTTGGCTCTTTGCATTGGTTCTTCTCTAATCTGTTATTGAGTGACCTCACAGATCACATGAATGTCTCCTTGGGTAAATGAGACTTAGATCTGCACAATGGGCACCTTTATGTTTGGAGAGGGAGAGAAGAAATTGTTCATACTAATAACTAAGTGCAGAGCCCTCATTCTGTCAGAGTTGAGTCTCTTCCAATATCCTAGGCACAAAGACTCCTGGTAATGTCTCATAACCACAGGACAAATATAATAGTTGTTTATTTAAATGTCAAATATTTTATTTTTCATTTTTGTTTTTAAAAATACATTCTCTTTCTAAGTCAAGGCCTTGTGTTAAAGTAGTAGTAGAAAAATGGCTGTAGAATAATTGCATAAATGGTATTGTACCTTCTTTAATTTTCTGTATGCCAAATATTTTTTATATTTTTAATATTTTTTTTTTCTTAACTCCACTCAGGAAAAATATGGTCTTGGAACCAGACTGCAGAGGCAGAGGTCTGGGGCTCCCTTAACAAGCCTAGCGGGCCTTTCGTGAGTTGTCTTTTATCATATGCTGGCAATTACTGCTGCTTTGACTTCACACATGGAATATTTTTACATTAGTAAATCTTGTGCAAACTTAAAGAACCGTTCCCCTGAATTTCCATATTTACAGTTAAGTATAAATGATGTGCCTAAATATTGTCAGTGACTTGGATAAATTGACTTCTTACACTAGCAATTGTTTCATTAGTTTAAGTGTGCCCTAAAAATCAAGAGGCCTTTCCAGAGGCCTTGAAACTTGAGATATATAGGTAATCAATCACAGTGACCAGTTTTCCCCTGTTATTTTATTCTCAGTCACATCATCAACTTGTTCAGTTATTTCAAGGAATCATTTATAAAGTTCTTTTAACATCTAAAAAATGAATAACTGGCTGTCAAAAGGCACACTATTGACAAAGCATGCTGTCAAATTTGGGAGACAATTATAAATTAGGACTTCATGTAAAGAAAAGGGTGGGTGAAAAAAAAAAAATATATATATATATCTATATCTATATATATAGATATATATATATATATATATATATATATCTATATATATATAGATATATAGATATATAGATATAGATATATAGATATATATATAGATATAGATATATATCTATATATATATATTTTTTTTTTCCTCATGCCTATTAATGTTGCGGTTAAGTAGCCAAGTCTAAAATATTACAAGGTGATATGTTCTTGAAGGCACCGACTTTGGGCCTTTGACCACTTGCATAACCACCTGACATAAATGTAACTGCTGAAGAATTACCTAGGGATATCACAGTTTTTGACAGCAGTGTTTATGTAATTCCACTAGCCTTAAAGAGGGTGAGGACCAGAAGGAGATCACCATTGAACCTGCACAGGCTCTTGATGAAGTGGAGCCCCTCCCTGAAGACTGTTATACCAGACCCATCAGTTTACCAGAGGGTAAGCTCTTGTCCTGAATGCATTAAACTATGTTGATAACTTGTGTCGCTCTTATCAAGGCTGAGTTGAATCTAAGTTTTGTCGTGTCCTCACAGTGACCACGCTGCGACAGCGGCTTCTGCAACCTGACTTCCAGCCTGCAGGGGCGTCTCAGCTCCATCCTAGACACAAACACCTTCTGATGAAACGCTCACTGCGCTGTAGGGTCAGTACCGCTTCAGGGATTTATCCTACTCTATCAGTTAAATTCTGGTATATCCTGTAGATGTAGATCGCATTTAGGAATTTTTTTTTTTATGTTTCTCCTCTAGAAATGTGAGCACAACTTGAGTAAGCCAGAATTTAATCCTACTTCAATCAAATTTAAAATTCAGCTGGTGGCTGTGTGAGTATTGGTCATGAGATTCTGTATGAAACATGTTTTCTTGATAATTTTTTTATTTACTGAAAAAACTGAATTAGTTTGTTGTTGATGTTTAGTTAGATTAAAGCAATCTTAAGCAAGTATAAGTGTCTTTCCAGAAGATTATTCATGCATTTTCACTTTTCTTTGTAATTTTTACACTTTCCTTGCATTTTCAGTTATAGCAAAGACAAAGAATGAAAACTCCAATCCTTTCCACCTAATTGTTGTTGCTTTCATTTTAGTATTTAATGAATATAATTAGGAATGTTGTGTGTTTGACAATTAGTGTATTGATTGGCTTTCTGTCCTCCCACAGGAGTTATATCCCCGAAGTGAGAATTATGTCTATTCCAAATCTTCGGTACATGAAGGTAAGTATGTTTTGTTCAAAGCTTCACCTCAATATTTTAAGTGTATAACACGCCAGCCAATAATCCATTTCTGTAGTGTCTTGTAGGATTGTGCAGTGCAGTTAGAAACTTGGCTAATTAAGCAATAACTGTTTTGAGCTCAAGTCTATATCGTCATACTGGGAAATCAACTTTGCATCCCAGGTGTAAAACTGAGGTCCTGTTTATTTTATGTATGAACACAATAAAAAGTCACAATAAAAACTACCATTAATACAGTAAGATCATACAAACATTCAGTCCATCCCTTTTCTATACTGCATATCCCAGTTCAGTTTTGCGGTGGGCTGGAGCCAGTCTCAGCTGATGTTAGGTGATAGGTCATAAAGATTACAGGAGCCTCTTGAATGGTGATGACCAGCTCAGAAAGATAATTAGGGAGAAGTGTTTCTCACTCTGCCCTGTGTATTTAGGAGAGCCAAGTGCTGCTGACCTTAACCAACCCAGTGGAGAACATCACCCATGTCGCATTGGCTGCTTGTGAGGAAGACGATCCTGATGACATCAACAGCACTGCCAAGGTATTTCACTTTCTTCTCTATCTATCCAAAAAGACCTGTAGGCGCACAGTAGCAGTCAGTATAATGCAAATACCATTAATGTCCTGACTACTACCAAACGGTATCTCAAACAAACACTCTAAGGATTACTCCTACTTCTGCTGACACCTTGGAATGATATAAGAAGCTCTTTGTAATTGTTTTAATAAAAGTTGAGTTGCATCAGTCGGCATTTTAACATGGAGATTAAAAAAATCACACAGATTCTGCACACAGGACTGTGGCTCTACTGAGCTTTTGAAGTGCTTTGAGGTCACTGTTTTAGTTTTACGGCTAATTGACTGTATTGCTCATTTTCACTGCTCTCATCAGCTCCTCAGCCTAACTGTGAGCAGCAGAGAGCCATTTCCCATCTACAATGGCTGATAAACTCCCTCTACTAAACATAAGACTGTGAATATTGAACTTAAATTCATTAGGTGGCCAGAAACACCACTGTACTGGGGTCATAATGTTTCTTTGTGTTTGCTATTTGTAGTATACAGTTAATTGCTAAACAAACACAAATAGGGAGTAATATACTCAGGCTGTGTGCTTGTTGGTTTTAAGGGTTTGCTGCTGCTCTATGGTCAAAATATAGTAAATTGAGGGTTGTGCTTTTTAATATAATACATGGACACACTCAAACTTTTTTTTTTTTTTATATCACGTTTACGTTCTAAGCGCTGCATGTTATATCCAATAGTATTCCTGCAGTCTTACCAGGCAACATATGAGTGCAGGATGGTCAGATCCTTCATACTGCCTCCTCCTTATGGAATAGTGAGCCTACACATCATCTCATGTACAGAACAGTTGGGTCCCTCCATCTGTCAGCTGTCACACGCACAGCTAAGAGTGTTGCTGTTGGAAAATGGTCCGCTGAGTTTCCTGTTGATAGCAGCAGCTGCGAGACCCTCGGTGACTAAAGGCTATTTGTCTTGGCCTCTTCAATGACGGAGTCGAGGCCCAGGCTGGGTAGGGCCAGAGAACAGCTCCTGGCCAAAACTGTGCATCTTCATGACCCATTTCCATTCACATGATGTCCAAACAGTGGGCAGTGCTGTCATTCTGCTTCATCTGATATTCAAACACCTGGAGGGCAGCGTGAACCACATCACATGCTTAGTTGATTTTATCAACCAGCTCTTCCTAAGGCTTGGTCCGCTCACCTCGCACATATGTTATGTACTTTATTTTGTATGATTGTTGATGACTATATGAATATGTTAATTTTACCACATGCTGGAGCAGGGCAGAGCAGATCTGAATCTGATAGACACAGATATGATACACACCCAATGATTTTTGTTCAACATCGGTTAAGTGATCAATTACTATTAAATGGTTTCAGTCATAGAAAATTTCGGTTTAAAATATTATGCGTACAAGGTCTTTATGTCCTGTAACAGTATCATTACCTGTCTTGGTAATGATACTGTTACAGTTATTAAGAAACAAGAGATCTCAAATTTCATCAAGTATTCATTTACATAATTATATATCTTCAAACTTCTTGTAAGTATTTTTATTTCAGAAATGTGCAGTTTACAGTAAAGTCACACTTAACACGTAAGTCTTCATTAGTGTGTTTTGAAATGGAAAAGGCACAACACAGATTCAATTCTTCCACTCATTTAAAAGTCACCAAATGTTTTTAGGTCATAGTACCCAGCAAGGAACTGGTCTTGGCAGGAAAGGATGCTGCTGCTGAGTATGACGAACTGGCCGAACCCCAGGACTTCCAGGATGACCCAGAGTAAGTCACTACACACACACACACACACACACACACACACACACACACACATACACACACACACACACACACACACACACACCCACACACACACCCACACACCAGCACACCAGCACACAGAATTAATGGTGTGCACCAACTCTTAACCTTATCTCTGTCCACTCCACAGTGTTGTTGCCTTTAGGAAATCCAACAAGATTGGTTTCTTCATCAAAGTGATCCCTCAGAAGGAAGACGATGCGGATGTCACTGTTTCATTTAAGATCCGACACGACTTCCGCAACCTTGCAGCTCCCATCAGGCCGAGCGAGGAGGGAGGCGACACTATTGCTGAGGCCATCTGGCTCACACACCATGTAGAGCTGAGGCTGGGACCACTCGCTCCCTGAACATGAATACTCTATTTACTGTCAAACAGTGCCAGAGTCATGATGTTGGGCTCTTTGAACTAATTTCTTTTAACTGTGGGATTCATTTAAAATGATTTCTGATTCTGCTTATTGATGTTTAAAAACAATTAGACATACAAATGTTTTCAGAGTTTTTATTAGATACATACAGTGATTGCATGATAGCAGGTTCTCCATGCTACCTGGTTTATAGAATTATGTTAAACCATGGGTGACTGGAGACATTTAACTTCAACAAGTTTAACTTAATATTTTGTTTAAATTCCATATAATATATATTTCACTACACCATCCACTTCAGCTTAAACACTATATCATTTATCAGTAATAGCAGCTTTAGTTTGTGGTTACATGTAATTATTAAAAAAAGTTTATTTAAAAATTCCACAGATTTTCTATTCTGGATTGTGAAATAGATTAATCAATGTGGCATGTACAGTATTTACTTAAAGCAACTTTGACCTCCCAGGCTCTATCACACTTAGTTACATGAAGTCATTTAGCTGTGCTGCTCTAATACACTGTTGGAAATTAGAGGTTAGTATTGCAAGACAAGAGCCAGTGGTTATACATAAATATAACACTGATGTAGCGGTGATAGAATAAATGAGTAGAATTGAGCAGAATCAGAAATCATAGACAACAGTCCAAACAATTCCCAACTGCGGCGCACACTTACCTCAGCGCTTATAGCTCATGTATCCTCATCAGCATCAACTTTTCTGCAGGCAGCAGATCTTATTAACTCGCATGCTTTAACTATACTAAATATCACACATGTTAGGCAACGGCATCACAATTACTGAGTCTGTGCTTTTTTTTTCTTTTTTCTTTGTTTTTTTTTTTTTTTTTTAATCAAAAGGGTCGAAGGTCATACCTGCCCAGCATTCTGTTATTACCTGAAGTCACACTGTGTGAACTGTGTTTGGCCCCATGGAGACAATGTATAAGTAGCACTGTAAAATAGATAGTGTTATTAGTTTAGTGTTGGGACACTAATATTTTCATGTTGTTTTGGTTTGTAAGTGTCACTGACCCCCTTGTCAGTATGTATTGTAAGCTGCTGTCATTTTTGGTCTCCAGTGTGTTAACATAGTAAAAACAAAACATAGCCCTACGGCAAAGTTAAGCTTCTGTACTGGCTAATAAAACAATATGATACTGTAATAGACCTCTGGATTTTTTTGCCTTTCAATGCAGTTTCTGTTGGTGGCTCTGAGTTGTGTAATGTGTGCACTGTTGTGTGATTTGTGCTGTATTCGTTCTCACCAGAGGATGGCGCTACAGGCAAACAGTTTTTAGGAGGCGGTTGCTTGGGAATAAACATATGAGAGCATACCAGGACATGCATTCTTCAGTGTGATCTTGAATTGCACTTTGAAACAGTACATCTGATCATGTGTTTGACTGAAAAAGCAGAATGCACTTTGGTTCACAGAGAAACATTTGAACAGAAATCCAACCAAAGCTGGATCTTTTTTTTTTTTTTTCCAGGATGTGCCATCAGGATGAATTGTTTACTGGTTAATAGAAGGATGAGCTAAATGGAATTTGTTTTCTGACAGATCCAATTTTGTATGTAACACATCAGACATGTTCAGTGATGGTTTGCAGGCACTGGGGACAGTTTATTGCCTCTGAAAAGACAGATCAGATATGTGCGTTGGAGGCCTGTCTGCTGTGTAAACACACCCGCTCAGTCTGAGTAATAAAGCCATGATTTTCTTTTATCTTCAGCAGATATAAACAGCTCAGAAGCGTGGCCTGTGTGAGAACCATAAATCACCCCTGTAGATGAGGAAACAAAGCACATATGGAGTGAGACCTTACCACTGAAACAGCCCAGACTCCCACTTCAAGTGCAGCTGGTGATAGTAGCTGACTCCTAGTGGTATGCTTTATTATGCGCTTACTCGGGGTTGCAGCACTTCTGGGAATATATTTTGTTGAAAGGGATGATTATTTGCTGCACTAAATGTGTGCACATGATTATGGTCGTGATTTATTTTAGATTGACAGAGAGGATGGTGATTGAAAATGAGTGAATTACATGTGCTATATGGAGATTGGCACAGCAACATTATAACACAGGTCATAAGCAGACCTTGAATTATCCCCAAAAACACTGTCTGGAAGACAAATTCTGAAATCCTCTGGTCAGCCAAATATTTTCCTCGATTAACACTTACACAAATATTTCATGCTCAGCATCAGCATGTTCTTATTTGTAGAACCTTATATTATAAACAGCACAGAAATCTGACCTGTGACCATGTTAAGGGGATTAGAAATTAATATTAGGGGTTTCCAGCAGTGTTGGGTAAGAAAGGTTACTCAAGAACTTCATTACTCCATTTCATGTCTGTCCTTTCCTCTCCCTGTGTTTTCATCTTCTAAGTAACGTTTTTATTTATAAAGCCAGAGCCAGCCAGCCTTGACCAGATGAAAAATTCCTCACCTAATTACAAGTTGACTGCACCCAGGACCTTTCCACAATTACGTCATTGCCCAAAACACCAGTAACTCACCCACAAAAGAAGTAAAAGCAACTTACATCTCAACAGAAACAGTAAATTCCCATCTAAAACACTAGGGATATATAAACGTGCACAACTATGATTTTTGTATGTATTACCCCTCTCATAGATTTACTGTACTGTGCGTACTGTCTATGAGGATAAAGTTATGTTTTCTCCATTAGATCTGTCAGGTGGATGGATGTTACCAATATTATCATCACTTGCTTCTGAACCACAGTGGCTTGGCTATGTCCTTTATGTGAACGTGACGACAAGAAGCACAAAATGCCTAACAACTCTTTCCACGCATGTCCCCCATTTATAGGTTTAGGAGCAGGCCTGGAGGTGCCCTTAATGATTAATCACCTCCTTCATTTTCTGCTCAACAGACCATCATGTGGTTAATTAGATGTAAGTGATGACTGCCTAGATGAATAACTGTATGCACTGGGTTTCGACAGGCAGTAGCCAAATCGGTGAAACCTTAGCTTTTGTTTGGGAGTGGGAGGTGGTGGGGGGCATGGAACATTCATACTCTTTTTGTCATTTTCTTTCCATCGCCCTCTGGTCTCTCTCACTTTCAGTCTCAGTTTGCACACAGGTGGCTGTAGGTTGGCCAGAGTGTTTACTTTCAATGCCTGGTTGACAAAGGCCGCTCTGAGAAAGCAGCTGACTCTCAGCGACCCCTCTCAGCCCCTTAACTGAGAGAGATGTCGACTGCAGGCCTGCTCTGTGCGTTTATTTCTTTCATTATTTGCTCTGCTCCTCACAGGGTACATTAGGTGTCCGGGCTAAGACCGGTGCCACAGAACTGGAGCCTCGGGGTAACCACTGGAGCCATCAGAGGTCTGACGGTCTTCTGTTTGCTTGACATCTTGCCACTCATTGGAAGGACTGGAGTAAACATAAAATCCCAATCAGGATCACATTAGTTTAGTGGCCTTTAAAGGAATAGTTCCACCTTTTAAGCTGCCTCATGTGGGGCATCAACACTCTGTATGTTACTTTTTACTGCATTCCCAAACTGCCAAACTTAGGGCATAAATTGAAACTTTTTTTAACCTGTTATCCAGCAATAGATTGTATCTTATCAATGTGTTTTTCTGATCCCACAGATGTCTGCTGTCTGTCTCTAAAAATTCAGTTGAAACCAACTTTCATAACCAACATTTCTATAGATTGAGACTGAGTTAAGCCAGAACAGTTTGTGGAAATGTTGGATTTAAATGTTGGTTTCACCCCAGGCAAACATTTTGTCATTCCACGCTGCTCATCTTTGAAAACACACCTTGCTGCTGGATAACAGGCAAAAAATGAACATTTAACTTCACCTCTGAGGGTTGCATAGGTTACACTAACAGTACCGAATCCTCTGTGATCTACAGGTATCCACCCAAACAAGGTTAATTAATTGCTAAAACAACAGAAATTCAGTCAAGAATAATGAAAGTTCAATTAACAGAGCGATGGGGCAACACTTAATTATTGTCTCTCTGTGGATGGTATAGCCAGAGGTTATTGGGGGAAGCTAAGCGCCATTATGTCCTGCTGAAAGTGTGCTGGCAGCTGCAAACTTGTAGTTAAATGTTAAAGACTAAGGCCAATGGGGCTGGTTTCCGCTGTGCCGCCATCCCAGGGTGTGCAGCCAAATCCACAAAAACCCAGTCCGACAGGACCCAGCACCGCCACACCACAAATACTGTATATCCACATCCACTATACACACACACACACACAAGTTCCCATTACTGAGCAGCACTGTATTTTCCCCAGGAGAGGCTAAGTTAAATCAATGCAGAAAATCAATGAAACTCAATAAGAGCTTCATTGGATTTACCGTGCAGGAATATGAAATGTCAAACTGTATATGTGGATTTGTTGTAGACTCTATCAATAGCATATTTCATGGGAGGAGGAGCCCCTAAAAACACAAGAAGGACAATAAAAGTCCCTTGCAGTTTGGTTCTGGATCCTACAAAGTCGTGTAAAAAATGATTGGCATAGGTTGAATGGTTTTATATCAACAGACAGTGTTTGTGTGTTTTTACTTTCACGACTTCAAGTTAAAGATTATACTTTTATTTTGAGGTACGTTTTTTAATAGACATGCATTTGTATCATTTAAAACTGAAGATCCCTGCTCAGTATAAATCTGAGCGAACATGATGAAACCAGACTACGTTCACTAGTGTTTAAAGTAGACATTTCCAAACATTTATTATTTACACAAGAATGTCTGCTATCAGAGGGCTGTGGCTGCTGTTTATCTCCAAACTGGACATGCCTAAGGAGTGTTTCACATTAAGGATACCCTGAAGCATCGCCACGTCTTATCGCTGGTGGATGTTGCTGCTTGACAGATCTAGATCTGGGCAGAACGGAGCTTGTTGTACTTTGCCTAAACTAAGTTGTTCTCTTTAATTTCCTGTTGACGAGGCTCACAGATTTTGTGAGGTGGTGTGGTGTGAATGCTCACAGTGGTGGAAGAAGGTCAAGGAAAAAGGAAGAATATTGAAGATCAAGGACAGGGAATAAGTGAATGATCTTCATAGAAGAAAAAATGTCTTCAAAGAGGGGGACCCTGAAGCATCTTTCACTCCTCTTCTGAGACTTAGCACCTTCAGCCACACATTTGAATTGAAATGTATTTTCTTCTCACGTGTCAGCGACTGTCAACTGTCATTTGCGTTAATGGTATTCAGAGGGCAAGATCCGATCTACAATACTGCCAGCATTAGCAGGGCTTAGAAATGGAAAGTCATGGCTAACTGCTAACTGTGCACTGCCACACGCCGAACATTACACATATGGGAGCACACTCTGGGCTGTGCAGTAGCAATACATCCCTGACATCTTTCCATTTGCCAGTGGATGGATGAGCCTGACCCTGAAGTACTTGACCTTGTTCTCCCCAAAGCAAGAGCAACACATTCCCCACTAGATCAACGTTCAGTGTTGGAAAACTTTCCATTCCCTAGATGTTAAAAGAGGGACCACCTCTGAGCTGTAGTTTCCTATAGATTGGAGTCACATGGAGGATTCAGCGTTGCCTTTGAGATAAACCTTTAAAGCTAAAGCTGTGAGTAAAACAACATGTCTGAGATAGATTTCAATGAGGGTGTTCACTTTAGGATTGCAGTGACTTCATGTTTCTGGTGTAGCTTGCACAACACTTTTAGCAAGAACGTATGCCAAAAAACATTAAACATGATCTGTTATTAAAGGGCCTTTTTCTCCTCACTTCACTGAGTTCAGAAATATTTTCATGCTGAGGGTTATCATAACATGACCTCATGCAAAGCTAAACAAAGCATTCCTTCTCCTTGCGTGCAGAATAAAAATCATGCATGTATCTCAATCCTCCCCATGTCTTCACGTTTTCCACAGCTTTAATATTTCCTTTCTTTTCTTTTTTATTTCTTTCACAGTCTTTCTATTTTCCCATCTCTCCTTTTTCTCTCATTCTGGTCTACTTAGCCCCTAATTAGAGAGGAGTAAAAATAAGACTGGAGTTGTTAAACTGGTGAGATTGGCAAACTTGGAGTTTGGAGCAAATCAGGTTTGCTGCAAGACAAGAAAACCTTTCGGGCACGGTTGCCAACACATTGCATTTAAGTGGGTCACGAAGCTGAAACCCTGGCACAATTTTTTAGTGTTTATAACAACCCTCTGGAGGCAGCGAGCTCTGGGCTCTGACCCAGAATCCAACCAGAAGGTCAAACATCCCCTCAATCAGGACCCACAAATCCCAGACACCTCAGGGACTGTGGTGCTGAATTTATTAGCGAGCTCTGACACTGGCTTGATCATCTGTGAGCTGGAACAGGAGAAGATGGTTTTCTTGAATCATCCTGAACAGAAACTTGGTACTGTGAGCTATTTATTTTCTAATTTTCTTATTTAGTACTGTAACTGGATAGGCCCAGATGACTGCCATTGGCTAGACTGGCAGGCGTGTATTTCAAGCTGTTTATATTTGGGCGTATTTTCAGGGGTACTCTCTTATATGGCCTTTATATCAATGAGCTACAAATAACACTGCATTGCAAAAGAAGTTGCTAAAGTGCATTTTTATAATTTGTCACGTGATTCGGTGATTCCAAGATTTCCTGCATACTCACCTTCTCACCTTCCCTGGATCTTCTGTTAAACATTGTATCCTGGCATTAATTCCTCTTTAGTGAGTAAGATATCACAGTTTAATATTCAGCTACATTTTCAGTTTCTGCCAAAAGCGTTATTTGTCAAATACTATTTCTCCAGTTGCTTTAATGACGTCTGTGGTGTTTCCATACATTACTAACGGTTTATGAGGGTAAATATGGTAGAACCCAAACTGTCAGTTAACCCTGGCTGCAGCCAGTAATTAGACTTGCCACTGGAAAGCACACACGATGGTTATTGCGTCAGATTTAGGAAGCAGAATGCTGGTTTGGATAAAATCCCAGAAGAAATAGTCCAATTCTTTCTATGATTCTACAGACAATAATAACATTGTTGTGATGCACTCCTCTAGGTTTTCACTCTTGCATTGACTTGATTGCTCATATTTCCTGCATTTAGTACAGTTAACTTTTTTTCACGTGATTCTCTGATCCCTTTTGAATTTCCCCACACTTATTTGCTTGCTTGCTGAGAGATCAGTACCACTCTCCCATCTGTAAGCCTTCTAAACTCTTATGACTTATGTTTTGTTTTGGTCAAACAAGATTTAATATGTTTATCAGTGATCTTTAGAGGTGCTAGTACGTGGATTCTAGTTAATTTCAGATTAAACCCAAGATAAGATAAGATAAACATAATTAATCATAACATAATGATAGTTTTTTAATCTAACACTTAGCAAAATGTGAATTAGCTTTTTTCCCAAAATGTATAGCTATTTCTTTAAAACAGCTGAGTTGTTTAAGCCTCCAGATGGGGTTATTTATTTGCTCCTGAACTTTTGAGAAACTTCTTTTTCACTTTTAGTGGTTTCCCCAACTATTTACGGCCCGCATGAAATATTACTGTTACATGACACGCTGGACCCAGCTGAAAGCTTGAAAAAATACATCCTGTACATCATTCAAACCTTGCACTGCTTCTCAGGACATTTTTGGCAAGTTACTGTTTTTCTCAAATGGAGTCTGAAGTCTGTACTGGGCTGTCCTGAGCGGAGAGGAGGAGGAGGAGCAGAAGTATTTGGAGGAAAGGGTTGGGTGGGGGATGCTAACACAGTACCTTCCTATTCATTCTCACTGGCAAACAGGTGGCCAGGAAATGACACAGGGAAAAGTGCAGCTGTCACACCTAATACACGCCCATTTTATCCAGCCAACCACCACACCTTAAAGCGCTCCATCTTTCCCTCTACACACACACACACACACACACACACACACACACACACACACACACACACACACACACACACTCTATCATCAGTTTTAGCCTACACACCCTCCGTCTATCCGGTCCAATTCAAATTAATGTGTCATACATTCACAAATCACCTCAACTCACCCCTGAATCCTGTTTCTAACCCCTCCGTCTTGGCTCATGAATGTAAACTAATTATTTGCTTCTCCAGCTCTTGTGTTGCTGCACAGTAGAACATGGGACCATGCAGTTTTCATTCCTTTCATGATGTACTTATCTTGATGTCTTCTTGTGTTTTTTTTTTAAATTTTGCCTTCATCAGAGCAAAATAAAATTTATTCAAATAGTATTTTGGATAATGGGGGACAAAAGTTGGATGTGGATATTAAATATCCCTTAAATATTTTCCTGACTAGAAAAAGAAACAAAGGGGCATTCACAAGTAACACATAGTGCTGACATTTGTTTCAGCATCATGGCAAAAAACCTTCTTTGCATTCAGCTGCCATGGCATAATCTAGATGTACTGCCTGTCATCAAAGTCAGCTTTGCCTGTTGGCTTTGATGTCCTCCATATCATTTCTGGCATAATGGCTGCCATGACTCGTCTGATCAGAGAGATGTTACATTTTTCCAGACTTTTCAGTGGTTCTCTTGATGGCAATCAAGCATGACGCACGTTCATGAAGGATCTCTGGGGAAAGCTGAGTCAAAAGAAATTACATTTCTCATCAGACCCTCCTACTTCTGGAGAGCATTGGGAGAGAAACCAAGAAAGACAACATCAGGGCTGATAAGACACTTGGCCGCCTGCCCTGTACACAAGGAAAAAAAAAAAAACAAAACTGAAAAAGGCATAAGCCTCAGATCTCTTCACATCCAAATTCTGCCAGATCAGTTTTGGAAATACCCACCAGGCACTGGCTGTCTGTATACGTTGTGTTTGCTGGTGAGGTCTGAGCTCGCGCTTTAGAGAGATGGGACGCAGACTTGAAGGATTCATCAGACTGTTGTTGAAAGGCTGATTTTACACTCTGCGTCCAGTTAGTCAGCCATCCCAGCCTGGGCCTGCTCCATGCCCACTTTCTCCACACATCTGTAAAAGCTTAACACTCAGTGGGCTGGATCAGCGAGACAGAGCTGGGCTTTGTCAGACCTCAGATTCTCTGCCAGGACTTGACCTAAATAGATTAGAGACTCTGTTAGAGAGCACCAGGGGAGGGCTGAGTTCACTGCCCCCAACCAGCAGCCCCAGTGCCCTCAGTTCATCAGAGCACTGGTCTGCACAGCACTGGAGACTGAAGGCGACTTTTCATCCCGCTGAAGGAGGTTTCTTTGAAAGCACTGGAGAGTAGAGGCACTTCATTCAGCAGAGTCATGCATGTGAACAATACAAAAGACTAAACAAAGGTGGAGAGGGTGGTCCAAATAGACTACACAAGTGCCTCTCTTCTCTTCATTTGATGACTTTGGCTTTTCAGCAGTAACAGCTTACTCTGGTATTCCAGGCTTTATGTCTTCTCCCTTTCTCTTTCTGTCACCTTCCCTTTTTCTCCTTGTTTTTTGTCTCCAGAGGTTTTCACCCGGCTGCCATTTAAAGGCATGTGTTTTGATTTGTGCAGCAGTGGGAAGTGGGGTATTGTCTGGACAGGATCTAGGCTGAGATCAGCAGATAGATTGGATGTTGGTTGAGGGCAGTGTTTGAGCTACCAACGTCATCTTTGTTTTAGTTGGATGTTGCAAACACGTAGCTAATCCTAAAAAAAAAAAAAAAACGCAGACTTGCAGGAAATAGGGACCAATGAAAACAAGCAACCGGTCCAGCATTATTATTATGTCAAACTCATTCATTAGGAGTATGTTACTATTGATTTTATGTCCAGATTTGATCAGGCTTCTTGTTTTCATTTGGAGGCCGCTGAAGACTAATCAACAAAAATGTTTAAAAACTGGGGAATATCAAATTTGAATAAGTCTGATTTGTTTTTACTGCCACCATATTTGTTGAGTCATTTCTGTGCTGTTTCCCATCTGTGAATATTTTATTGCTCTGAACTGCGTGAAGGTTTTTCTAGTATCTGATATCTGTTGTTTGAGCATCCTCACATGACGATTTCATGGTTGGTTATGGCCCATGCCAGCGCTCTAATTGTCTGGAGTGCACAGACCTGGCTGTCTCTCGCTGCTGACAGTGAAAGGATGCAGAAAACTGATTTATGTTTTCTGGCAAAAAAAAAAAAAAAAAAATCACACAATTAATTCCTGGTGATGGGCTCAAATTACAATATGCTTGGGCTGCTGTGGCAGGGATGCATGACCTAGTCTGTCAGTGCCATGAATCCACTAAGATATAGTGGAGTTGGTTGGCAGTATGAAACAGGATGTCAGCGGTAATCCGTCCCACATGGTGTTTCATGCTTTGATCAATCCGAGAGTCAAAATGTTTCAAGACTTCTGTTTAGATTTATAAAATAAATTGTTCTTATTAAGAACAAATACAAAAATATCTCAGGCAAGTGTGGTGCATGCACACGTGTCCTCATGTTTTATAGAGGATACTATATCTGCGCATTTGTATTTCAGACATTTTTGCATCCAAGTCCTTGGATTTTCAAGTTGTATTTTTCAGTGAAACCTTTTCTGTAAATGTTTTTTTTCTTGCTTGGTGTTTTACAGCATTTTCACATTGCCACGGATAACATTTAGGTGAGGAAGTGTACAGCTACTGGCTCTGACAGGCTGTACTGGGTGCTTTGAACTAAACACTAACACCAGCTCTCCGACAAAGCTACACACGTCAGCATCATGGTGATGCTATAGGAAAAAGTCACCTATAAACTGAGTAGGGTTCATCACCTTGGAAGCACGAATGCCTGTACTGAATTTCACAGAAATCTATCTAATAGCTTTTGAGATATCTCAGACTGGGCCAATGTGGCAGATCGACAGGCAGACATGACAGAGGCAAAGAGAAAAGACAAAGAGTATTGATTCACAGAGTAAACAAAAGCAGCGGGGAGGTGCAGAACTGAGTCGACATGTGTCATCTTTGTCTCTTCCAGTCCTTCGGTATTCATCTCTTGTATTACACAGTGTACTGCTATCACAGTGACAAGCTGGCCAGAGGAACCGTTACACTGGAGTCAAAATATGTGCCCAGTTTGTGAAATAACTTCCTCTCTTTCAGGGGTGGACTCCACATTGCCTGATGTTCTGTGGGATTCAAGGCCTCTGAGGCTTTCCACAGTGTGTCATTTCCTCCCTGGAATCCGTGGATTAGTCATATCACTTCCTATTGTCCTTGCCAGGCAGCGGCCACTTGGCCGCTCCGCTTGTCTATGTCCATGGCTGTCTTTTATGAACTTATGGTTGTGCCACTGTCAGCACATGTCCACTACATCCCTTTGCTTTTCTTTTTTGCTTCCCATTTAAGTGTTGGACATTCAGATTGTGAAATTTGAGTGCAATAGAACTCTCAAGCATTTTGACATAATTCCCAGGCTTTGGCATTTGGCAGAGGACTTCCTCTTGTGTGGCCAAAAGCAGACAGCACTAATCCAACAATCATTCAGAACCATAGCCATGTATGGTCTTGGTTAGCCAGTTAAAGAAATGTTGAATTTCTTGTTTGATGTTAACTTCAACTTTGAGTGATAAAAGCCTGGCGTGTGTCACTAAATCTGGAACATGTAAATGACAAAACAGTTGCTCTGACACCTTATTCCGACTCCCTGCTCCTTCTCTTTGAAGCACGTACAGGCTCTCTTTCCTGAAGGCTCAACTTGACCTCTGGTTGGAGGAAAAAAAGAAAAGAGGGGGAAGAAGAAGAAAAAAAATAACTTTTCCATCCAGCTCCAACGCATCTCTTGGATCTGCATGTGGAAGTTTTAATGGGAGTCAGATGTGCTCCTAATCAAAGGAATATGGCGGGAAATGTTACCAAGCCGAAGCAAGCCAAAATGAGACTACAGGAACTGTGATAAGACTCAAACAAGAGTCGCAAATTACATTCATTAACTTCAGTGCCAGCTGACAATTTTACTGTAGTCTTAGTATTAGTGGGAACATGGTCATACTGTGGTGTTAAATGCCATTTATAAGGTACTGTACATTATGGGAATAAAGGCAAAATAGTTTAGTAAAAATTGTTTTAAACTTGTAGTAGAAATAGTTTTACATTTGTTGTAGAAATTGTTTTACATTAGTTGTAATGTAAGGGTAACTTTTTATTTAAAGAGGATATGATCAACGTTTAAACTAACAATAGACGACATGACTATGTATCAAACAATTCTGTAGTTCCCCACAGCTTTACAAAATATTTTAGAATCTTCCAACTCATTGTTGTGGTTTTCTGGCTCAGAGCTTTATTGTTTGTGGTTCACTCTCATGGTCCTTATGACAATGTTTTAGGTTCCAGCAGTGAAAAAGCTTGAACCCCCCCCCCCCCCCCCCCACTGTACACTACACCACCCAGCAGCAGACAGACAGAGTTAGCAGCTAGTTGGTAAACATAATAAAACATTTAGCAGCTGAAGAGCCAGGTAGTTTTGAGCTTTGAGTTTTGGTTATTAACCAGCCAACTCCATTTGTATTTACAGTGTCTGTGTACTGTTCTCAGTAAAAAAAACTATTACTGCTACTGGCATATTTTTGTGATATTGCTCATATCATTAACACGTTACCTGCAAAGAAGCACGCTGCATCCAATTGCATACCACGTCTCTAATCAGTCACTGCACCCAACCTCACCCTTTTGTCCCACAGTGTTAAAGCTCTGAGCATGCCCAGATCACGCTGACTACCAGCCACCCCACGGCATGAATGATGATGATGTCATGTGCTGGTACACGTTCACAGGAGAGGAACAAATTTGGCTATTTGTCCTTTTCAGACCACGAGCTCTTTTCCACAGCCTGTAGACTAAACACACTCGTACAGAGACAGACATGCATTGTATGCATAGACACTTGTGAGTGCACACAGTGATTTGCCGCCACACACATAGAACACATAAAACACACTGTACACAGACAGATATTCACAAATTATACAGGATACCAAACATCCACAAGAATCTACTATGTATAGAATTTGTCACTCAGCTGACAGTCCAGGGGGGTCCCTCTTTTCTGTGGTGACTTTTACTGTTTTGCAGGCTTTATTTGCATCCCTCCAATTCTCACGGGCAGACAAACCACACAGCTGTGACGGCTGTGACTTCAACTTCCAACAACATAAAATAACCCTTGGGCGTGCAGAAAGACTTCATAAGACAGCATCTGCCTTTAACTTCATAGGCTCTGGCTCGATTATAAGATAACATTTTCATTGTGCACCATTTTCTGAACCATACTAGTTTGGTTCACAGAGAACATCTGTGGACTAATAAAGCAGGTGAAGTAGGAAAAACCAAGAAAGAAAGTGTCATAAAAATAGGAAACCATGTAGGAAGTCTGTCAAAGCATGTTTTGTCTATTTACAACCCAGTTATCTGAGCAATGATCACGACAGCTCCAGTCTATGGCATCCACACCTGAGGTTATGGGAATTCAGTGGTTTTATATTATATCTTTCTCTTAGTTGTGCCAGTGGGGGCAAAAGCTCAAAAACAAGCCTGTGTGGGATGGTTTAAAAAAAAAAACACTGTTTTGACTCCATGCTCCATTTCAAAGCACGGAAAGGCCCCAGTGGTATCATCCAGGTGGGTGGCTGGTAACAGCAGTGCATGAGAGGTTTTCTCAAAGCAGAGGTAGGCTTTCCATTACAGATTGTATCAGGTGAAAAAAATGTGTTTCCTTAATTAGTCATTGTAAAGAGCAAAGGGCCTTTTCTCATCAGGCCCATGTGCTGAACAGATGGGATTAAACCCAAGCAGCATTCACAGGCAGTTATAGATACACAACATGGATGGCCTAAGGCACAACCTCCTCTTTACAATAACAAATGAGTTCATTTTAAATGTGAAAGAGCTCGTTCTCTTCATGCTGTGTGAATAATTATTGTGGGTATTGATTTAACATTGCCCTGCCTTGCTAAGTGCCTCTCAGGGTTCAGGTGCAGAGACGGACGTGATGGAGAGTCTGGTATTTATGGGAGGAGACGGTGATGTCAAAGCTGTGACGCCTTCTCCAGACATCCTGCTGAGTCTATGTCTGCTATCGGTAAGGTGCAGCAGGCTGAATACACCTGGCCCTGATTTACCAATTTTGTTAAAGGTGCGTGTGTGAATGTAGCATGTACAAGCAAGTACACATGAACTCACACACAAACACGTACAGAGTGTAGAGTGAAGCTCCAGTCATCTGAATCTAACATAACTCACAGGGGCCCAGTGAAAGGAGGTGTGCCAGCTTCAAAGAGTTAATGCTCCTCCACATTGTGTTTTCATAGACTGAATCTCCCACCTGTGGTATTAAAGAATGTTTTCAGTCCTGTCTGGTATTTAGTTTCCCAGTGATTTTTTTTTTCAGAGTTATGTCTCGTTAACAGTCACAGTCGACGGAGAAGAACTGAGGAAAAGCTTCAGCTGTTTCTTTACTCTTACTGTATTTAAAAAGAAGAAGAAGAAGTAGAAAAAAACAAGACTAAAAATATGTCAACATGCGAGCCTCCCTGGGAGGCTGTAATTCTCTTTGCACTCAAGAAAATGGAGCAGTTGGAAGGATGAAATGTGGAGGCTTTGTGGTTGTCGTACCTTCTGCCCACCAGGGCAAAAAAATAAAATAAAATTGTGTATTAAATGAAAATCCAGGTTCCTTAGGAAAATTACTCTTAATAGAACTGGGTTTTCATTTCCTAGTTCTTGCTGTCGGTTCTGCCCATTATACTAACTCTGTAGAAACCAAGTAAAGCAACAAGCAAGAGCAGTTAGATAATTGTTATCGTGTTATTCAGGTTACTCAGACTTATTTAAAAGAGAAAATCCAATTATTACCCAACTTGTCCAATGTAAACATTTTATATGTCATTCTATATTTATCATGGAGTGATTATGTTTGACCTGCTGTACTTCTACTAGAGTAGTTGTGTGCCTTTACAGATTTTTCTATGTAATGATGAATTATATATAGAAACACTACTCATGCACTTCTGGATTTACTGCTCAAAACAATAGAAAGGTCATATAACAAAACTGTCACCTGTTTATTTCTTGGACTGTTTGCATTCATTGCCCCTTTGGACCTGTATTCTGGGAGATGCAGCCAGTATGTCTTAAAAACTTCCACATCACTATTAAAACATAAAGTGCACAACTTTCAACTTTTAAAGGACCTCATTCTTTTTAACAATGTTTTCAGGTTCAGACAGCTCAGCAACTATTTTGGTGAGTACAGTGTTATTATGACCAATAAAGCAGATGGATGAAGCTCATGATTAAACCTTTTTTTTTTCCATTTTATGGGTTCATCCTGCACGCTGTTGGTCATTTTATTATATGACATCGTCTGTTTGTCAGGTTCAACTATACAATGGCAGGCTTACCCAGATTTATGGAGTAAGCTGTGCTTTGTGAAATTCCTCTGTATCTAGGCTCAGCTGCTAAAGTCACCATGCTTTACTGACACAATACTGTGCTGCTAAGTTTAGCATATTATATAAGGTGGAGCACATCAGCCTATGAGAATGTTAATGTATATAGTTGGCATCCAGCTATTTGCATGATTTGTGACCAATTCCAAATCAACCTAGTCTGAAAATCCATCAATAATTCAAAACTAATACTAGAACCATTAACTAACAAATGAGTCTCATGCAGTTTGAATCTTTAAAAAGTGTGATAATAGAGAGCAATGTTATGTACTAACAGAGCACATTCAGTAATACAGTCAGTGCTTTGTTTTAATGGTAATTTTATTAAATGTAGTACAGTGAATAATTAAACAACATAAAAGACATCGCCCAAAGTCTATTGTAAAGATTACACTAATAAACCTCTTAAAGAATGCATTCATGCAGTTTGAAATAAATCACAAACTGTATCTTTAAGAAACAATCACCATGCCATCACTGCTTACATGACCACTGAGCTGTGACTGGCAGAAGTTTAGAGAGGACACTGAACATTACAGAAGCTAATTCCTCTCAATATGAGTCAACAGTAAAATCACCTCCCAAAACACTAAGGCATATAAAGCCGATTAGCCACCTAATAAATCAAATTAAACAGATAGTGATTCTCGTCTGTAATAATAGGCTGAGACAACAAACAGGGATCATCTCCCTGTTGAATATTTCAGCCCTTTGCTGGAAATCAAATGTCTGTCCACCTTCGTAGGATAAATTAGGCCCAGTGCAGCTGGGACACTGTCATCCATTTCTACAGTAGTTTCTAATAGTAATTTTCTCTAACCATAATAGAGTTAAAGTCAGTAAATTCATTACAACTGTACGTGGTCATGACTGGCTCCCATCATTGACTGATGACTAAAATCTGTCCAGTCAGACCAGTTCTCATAGTTTGGACTGAAAACCACCATGAAGAAGTTCATTGTCATCCTGAGCCAATGAAATCAGAAAAACGGAAAGAGGATAATTTGCGACCACATCCATCCATCCAAACACACACACACACACACACACACACACACACACACACACACTCCAAACCCCAATGTAATGGCCAATAATTGACAAAATAGCTGCCCACCACTTCCACAATAAGCCACAGTATTCTTTTATTTTCTAGCAGTCACAAAGACCTGAGGAACCCACTCTTGTTTTTAAAATTGTTCTTCACACAGATTAAATTCACGTCACCTCTGATGAATGTGCCAAACTTTCCCTACGTATGAGTTGCCTGTAAATTTTTACTGGGGAATTCTTTCCTATGTTTGACTTGGGGATTTTTGACTCTTTTTCACTGGCACAAACCACCACTAAATAAGTCATTGTGGTGAAATGAGCTGATCACAGAGAACCATAAAGAGAGCTACCAAGCTCCCTGCTTGCAAGATTCTTCATCCTAAACACTCATCTACATCTACAATTTTTCAGGTCTGAAAAGCATTATCTTCTCTTATTACACTGAATAAAACCCTTTCCTGATAGCCAGATTGGAAGAGAGAAAACTCATTTTTACTTTATTCATTCACTGTTCATAAAGGCAGTGGGAAGTTAAGTGAAAGTGAGATGGGAGATGCTCCTCACAAGGCCCTGGATGTCTTGGATGCAGGGGAAGAGGTTTTTGTTGGTCTTCTCCGTCAGGCAGCTGGTAGACAGCTCAACAGGGTTCTCTTCCGAAACTACCTGTCTCCTCGGGGTTCTTTAGCCTGGCCAAAGAGGATAAATAACCATTTCTAACTTCTGTTGAAGCTGTGTTACCATGGCCTGTCCGTTGGCCTCTGTGGACTCTTTTCGCACGTTGTCTGTAATGGAAAAGTCATGTCCTTGTGGCTATCTCCAATTGCCTCAGAGTAATAGGATCCCCTCCAGGCCAGTGAAAGACCATTAAACTCATAGAGTGTCAGTGATGAGCAGAGCATACTGTGGAGATGTGAGCAGCAGGAACACCTATTACAACCTGACTCACTGGTTTGGCTAACATCCAGGCACTAGCTGGCAACTAAAATGACACTGAGCTTTGGTTTTCTGCTCTTTGATCACATCTCTCTGTGAATAAGCCCCGTGAACTGACTATGGCTCGCTATCAACATCACTGGACATGAATGTTTTTGCAGCTGCGTTATTTGTACATTAACTCAGCAAATCTTGTTGCAGTGAGTTGTTCCCAGGTGGGAGATTTAAGCCTTCTCTGGGGGGCTTATTTTCAGTAAGAAATGTAGAACGAGGCAAAGAAAAAGCTGAACTGAAACTAAATATACAAAGCCTCTAGTGTCCCGAGAATGAATATGAGTCCACAAGCTGGAAAAAAGATTCAACATAGTCTCTTAATTCAGGAAGAAAAAAAAAATGAGAAGAACATGCAGAGCCCAGATGGCAGGAGGTATGAAGGTATGAATTTAATTGCTTCCAGACACGATGCAAGCGGGGGGGGGGGGGGGGGGGGGGGGGGGGGGGGGGGGGTACTGTACAAATATACACCAAGACACTGCTGATGGGGATGGATATTATGAGAAGTCGCTACAGCATGTCTGCACTGAAATTAGTTGTGGCAAAGGAATGAGTCACTCACACTCACACTATATGCTGATAAACTATGTTAAACATGCTAAATGTAAAGTTGAAAGTTGCCTAGTGAAGGACTTTTGGTTCGATCTGCAGCAACAGGAAGCACTGTGACATGTATATATGACAGCATTCATGAAATCATTACCAAGTTTGTGGTTCGCACATTTAATATTTAAATTAAATAGTAGCTACATAAACCTAGTTTGGGTGATTTGACCCATTATAATTAAGTTTCCGGCTGATGTTATTTGAATTTACAAAGAGTCATTTTTTTCCTCTCTCATACACACACTCACACACACATACACTGAAGCCTCTGATTTCCTGGCATCTCACTACATTACACATTCACGTTGACTGTGAATTTCGGGCTAACGTACAACAGTAATTTGCAGGAGGTAAGACTCATAAATATTTTGTCAGGACCGTGCACTGTGTGACACAGATTAAATCCTAAACTGATGTGGCACTGAACCACATCAGTTTTTGGCATTTTTTTTTTTTTTTGTCTCCTCATAAATTTTGATTACATTCTGCAGAGCGTTGATCCAAACAAAGAGTGAGCCTCTTGTTGGGAGAATAATTCCCGCCTTGTTCTTATTCCATCTGCAGAGAGGCCCAGCTACTAAGCAGAAAGGCATTTAGATGGAAATGGGTTGAATCAAGCAGAATCAGACGGGAATATCACAGCAGTTGATCCAAAAGCTTGTGCATCATTCTGATTCGACGAATAAAATGCTGCTGTGAACTGCTCGGTTTTAATTATTTCCCTGCTTAAACCTAATTGGTTGAAAAGATGCAGCATTGAAAAGAGTGTGGCTGCAGCAGAGTGAAGGATTACAATATGTGTGTACACTTCGCATGGTGATAAAACGAAAAAGGAGTAGTATTGCAGGGCATTTCACTGAATCTGTCACATTTGAGGCTTGGAGTACAGGCAGGAAGGATCCAAATAGAGATGTGCCAGCAGCCAGGCAGGCAGGAGCAGTGAAGTCATTTTATTTGAGGATTAGTAGAAAACCAAAATGACAGGCAGGCAGAGATAGACAATAACAGAATCAGGTTACAGGTAATAGGCAGGTGGATGTGGGCAGAAGGTGACTGAGGAAAGTCTGAGAGCATCTGGTGAGTGGATGGAGAATGGCAGGAGACAGATGCATAATGGTCAAAATGAACAGGTCTCAGCAAATAATAAGCCTAATCACTAAATCAATTTGACCAAACTTCTTTCTTTGCAGCATCCGGTGTTTGTTTGTTTTGGCTGCTGCAGCCATGTGAACGCTGATGACTTTAAACTGGACAACTTCAGAAATGTATTACATGAACTGTTACAAAACCAGTGCAATCCCCTGAGATTCATTTGCTGTTATTGCCGATTTCCTGATGCCTGGGCAGCATTGTTGCCAAGAACATATTAAAAAAGGAGGCAATGGTGCCAGAGCAAATTTTTGTTTTGTTTGATTGTTTTTTTCTCATGTAAATAACACCACTGGCTCTGTGTGGTTTTAACATTACCCACACAGACTGACTGAGCCAACTGATTGTGGTTTAGGCTCAGTCTCCGTCTGTGCATTAGTGCACCAGGGCTCCCCACCATATGCTTACAATGCAGTCGGTGAAAGTCTGTTACACACATACAGTTCATAAATGAACACCCAGTGACATGCAGACGCACTCAAGCAACAACAAAAAAAGGACTCCAGGGTCTACTAGCGGCTCAGATGCCGTGCCCAGTCTGTGGAAGCAATTTAAACCGTAAAACTGTGCTGTAGCGGGACCTGTGCCCTGAAGTATATTTATGGCATATATTGGATTTGGAAACTTTGTTTGAGTTTCAATGTATTGGGAGGCACCAGGCTGGTATCCAACCCTGTTTTTATTTAAACTGAAATTATTTGGTACTACTGTGGACTGACACTGTGATGAGTTAGATAATTTGAGCGTCTTTTCCAAATGTACACATCATCAAACCACAAGTACACACACCCTGACTCTACCAGGCTTTATTCATCTGTGCTTTAGACCACGACACCCTGTGACGTAGTTTATGAGAAATACAGATGTCTGGTGAACTGAAAATAAACAGAAACAGCAAGGGACTAACCGAATTAGTCCTACATACATTCCCAGAAAATTGGTAATCAGCTCAATCAGTATGAAACTGTACACACAAGCTCACTATGAGATGTGAGCTTGCCTGAGTTGTGCCTCAAAATCAGAAAGGAACGTCTACTCATCAGGACATCCATAAGCATGGTTAATATTCCCTCTTACTCTCTCCGCCTTCCTATGTGTTTATACTGAAACCGTGCCTTTGAACAGCCATGTGCCTGTATCCCATTACAGTTGGTATAGTGAACAAGAAAGCAGAGCAGGCCTGTGTATGATTCTAATCAATTCAGGCATTGGCCGTAGCGAATGTTCTTTAATAACTTCTGTAGATGACTTGAGAGGGAATGCAAACCAGATCACTTAAGAAATTCTGCAACGCTCTCTTTGCAGCAAGAGCCCCTTTTCAGAAGGAATGTGCACTAGCATTTCCCCTCAGCTCCCTGGTCTCCCACACACACACACACACACACACACACACACACACACACACACACACACACACACACACAGCTGCCCTTCAGAGAGTCACGCCAGAGGAGCAGAACCAAGCAGGCCAATGGAGAAGCAGTGAGGGAGAAGAAAGAGAGACACAAGATCTAATGGCTGCTCTCCTAGCCACATGTGAGGAGAGGCTGGGTCAACAGTGAGAGCACATAGGATAGGATAGGTGATAAAGAGAGGGAGATTAAAGGGGAAAGTCGCATAAAGACTATAAAGAAAGGAAACAAAGGTAAGGAAAAGAAAAATTGATCTGGGCTTGATAGATGTGAGGAAAGAAAGGAAAATGACAGAAGAATACAGAGTGAGTGTGTGAACAGGACGAGTTGTGAGAAGGAGGAGAAGAGGCAGGGCTCAGAAATAGCTGGAAGTAGTCTTGAGATGATGGATTGTCTGAGAGGCTTGACAGGATCATCCATTAACTGCGGGGAAGCGGTGAAAAGAAAGGTTCAGACAAAGATCTCACACTAGAATCATCACCACAAACACACTCAGAAAAAAATAAAAAACTGTTTCATATTCTTTGACACATGCTCGTGACCCAAACCAATTTGGGAGGTAAGAGGTTTGTCCTTTGGTAACATTTTGCTGTGTGAAAGTGCATTTAGCTTATCTTGAGGCTGAAGTGTGATTAGGATGATAGTCCAAAGGGCTGGCAAAGCCCTTTAAGATACATTATGCCTCCATGCTACAGCCATGAAGCCTTCACTGTGTCGCCAACAACGTATTGCCCACGACCTGTCCTCATCTCACTAAAGGCCTTCAGGCTTCAGTGGTGAACTGGATCCAAGCCGAGTGTAGCTCTATAAATCTAGATCTAATACTTTCCAAACCTCAGACATTATACAGTAAACCAGATGTTACATTTTAACATTTTATGGAAGTTGCGGGACCTTTTGAGTAAATCAGGGTTTGGCGTTTGTGGTGGCAGATATGGAGTTATTTTAGTGAGTTTTAGGATTAACATCCCTGCAGACAGGCCAAAAGATGTGTACTGTACATCAAATACAAATGTCCATGGGTTACTCTCCTGAGCAGTCCCCAGACATATTAAAAAGCGCTGTAGGATCTTTATGTCTGTTCACTGTTCTTGAGTGGAAATCACTTTCTGGGTAGGTGTTTTATTATTCAAAAACAACCATGAACTCCATCAACAAATTTAGCAGGAATTTGAGTCCTTAGCACTTTTTTCTCACATAGCTTTCACTATTTATTTGGATTTCTCTGTCCAGAGGCGGGAAAATAGGTCAAGAATGGAAAAGAGGGGGGGTGACGAGAACAGAGTGGGGCCCCACTGGTCCCTCAACATTTCTGTGCTGAATATGAAAATATATTATAGCATAATGTGTTCAGTATGCAAGCTTGAAGGAAACCATATGAAAAGATCCCAGACAAAGAGTCTTCTGTGTTCCAACCCCCCCTCCCCCCACCACACACACACACACACACACACACACACACACACACACATACACACACCCATATCCTTCGTCTGCTTCAATTGCAAGACAGAGGGAGATAGACAGAGAGAGAGAGAGGAGAGGTAAAAAGGGGGAGGTGTGTTTGCAGAGTCGTAGGAACTGAAAAGGGGCAGTACACCCTCTTGCTCCCTCACACAGCCAGACCCACCGGAGTACAGGTGAGCAGCATGACAAAACCAGCACACAGCAAACAGGAAGGAGGACTGAATCCTGGAATTTTATCTCTCGCTGTGAAACAGACTTTGTCACCTGCAGCACACTATATTTATCTTTACGGGGTAAGACACTATCTATGTTTGGAGAAAGAGAGAGAGAGAGAGAGAGAGAGAGAGAGAGAGAGAGAGAGAGAGAGAGAGAGAGAGAGCACGGGGAGTGCAATGAACTGAAGTGGATAAGGAGGGAAAGTTTAAAAGTCTTTGTCTGAATAGATGACAAACATCTGTGGCTGCTATTTTTCCCCTTGGTGCAGGCTGCAGGCATGCAGAGGGGGGTGGCTGGCTACGTTAGCGCTGTGGTCACTGATATCCAAGCTTATTGTTCTAACTGTGTGGACCCTGCTGTGTAGCCAGGTTATAGAGCTGATGTGCACTGTGTAACATGAGAGGGTGTATCCAATTAAATACCAGGCTGGAGACTGTATTGACTTACATATATAAGTAATTGCTTCCTGTTAACACAACAGGTGAGGCCATTAAACGCTTTATAAAGGGGGAAACAGTAATATGGTTCCATATTTATATATTAGCAAATGATACCATGTTAGTTTTGTTGTAAGAGAAGATGCTTTTGAAACTGTAGAAAACTGTTTTATCAAATGTCTTAATGTGAACTGAAAACTGCCACAAAGTAAATGTTATCCTACAAATAATTCCTGCAAGATTGATGCCACTTGCAGACATTTTACATTTTTAAAAGTGTTTGTCTTCTCTTCCTTTGATGTCTAACCGTTTTCAGATTATGACTGATTGTTTTAGAAGGTTCCTCCCTCTTGGCACCCGATCATGCACACCTACTTCAAGTATTTATCTTTGTCTCTTGAAGTTCCACCTGTGACTTTGTAGAGTGGGATGAGTAGACACTTCATTACAAGGCTTTCCTTTGCATGATTTATGAACGCACTTCCTAGATGAGAAAAATAGAGAATAGAGGAAAAGCCATTTGTGACTTTCATTGGTGTCTGTGCCTTGCAGCGTTTTAGATGTCAGTCATCAGCCAGCACAAGCTGAGGCATGTTGACGATCACAGCCTCCCGTGAAATTATGAACCAGGAATGCCCATTTTGGAGCACTACCCAAAATTATTTTGTGAGAGCCACTGAATGGCTCTTTGTCTGAGCAGCAGAGAAAGCAAAGGGCCCTATGTTTCAGCCTTCAGCATTTTCAGCTGAATGATTTCTGCATGTCACACTATAAAGGGTGCAGGCAAAGACAAGCGATAGCACACACATAGCAGCTTCACCCTTAAGGGTCTCCATCATAAAGGCTTACCACTCATTGTCACCAGAAGCTTTATTATCATCTCTGTAACTGATACACTTTTACAGAAGCTAGAATTCATGCTCACATGACATCCTATATGTCACACATCACTCAGCACATGGCCGCCCAGAGCAATGGATGATGTACAGGTGCCATAGCTCAAGTAAAAATGCATGAAGTGTATGAGACATTAGGTGCCTGGCATGCTTTGGCTATTAATGCAAATGTGTAATGAACAAGGGGCAAATGAATGATTGCAGTTTGTATGACTGCCAAAGTAATTTCTTTTGTGTGACATCACTATGCAAGATATGCTGCAGAGAGCGGTGGAATAGATTTACTTTCTGCATAGGAATCCATCATGTGTTGATGATGAACAGGAACTCTGTGATTACACACCAAAGTGGCCTATGGGCCCTACTGTAAATGATATCCTTGGCTCTAATCATTGAGGTCAGTGGGTGACAGAGGAAAACTGTACAGGGGTGGGAGCCGAGCGGGATAGGTGGGCACTGTAAAATACCTTCCAAACTTAAAGGTAATTGGAGAGCAGAGGGGAAAAAAAGGAGAGATGGCATCAGATCTTAAGTATGGCAAGTAGACAGGGTCAGTTAGATTGGAGTAGATATCACAAGTTAGTTTGGAGGAAATATACATCCCAAGTGTATAAGAATAAGCTGAGACAAATGACCCCCCTTCAGCCTCACACACACACACACACACACACACACACACATAGACTAACATTATACCCATATGTTAGTATTCAGAGTCAAGTCTGCATCTTTGCTGATTTCAGTTTTGAAGTTTCTGCATCTGTTGTTTGTAAAACAGTTAATGAACATTTGCTCACTGGATCAAGGATATTAATCAAACCATATTTTAATCAATCTGGTACAACAAGGACAGAACATGCCCGGAAAATGTGTTCACCTCTGTTCGCTTTGATTATAGTAAACATGAAATCTTGGAACAGCACAGACTGATGAAAAGATCAGAAAAACATTGAGGTACATGGTGAAAATTAATCTAAAAAAGACAATGTCAGTTTCCAGATGAGATCCAGACTGATCTCGAGATTGATCGCACATCTGGGGGAATGAAAGAGCTGTTGTTGTAGCATTTAAACAATACCAGCCTTTATCTCTTCTCACTTGTCACAGTCACACCAGTAAGCTGGAGTGTTTGTTTCTTTTCTGCGGGGGGTTGGGTCAGAGTTTTGTTTGGGCTAATTGTGTTTCTGGGGCATATGAGCAGTCCTCCTGCAGATTGTCATGACTCAGCTGTCATGTTGGACAGCATCTCCACAAAACTCAAGTCTTCAAAGGATACAAACAGGTTTATGGTGCTTGAACACCTTAAGAAAAGATTCATGTGAGCACTGTTGATTTGCCTCTAATGACTCTTTGACTGTGAAATAATGACTGTGTGCTTTGTGTCATTCTCTGCAATGGCCTTCCACTCCTGAGTTTTACAGTGATGACTCACGAGTAAAGATACATGCAGCCGTTCACAGAGACAAGCCTGATCAAGAAAAGGATGTGCAAACACTGGTTTATCATTACAAACACTGCCAGTGGAACTTATTAGCTTTAAACACGAAACCTAAAACTGCTGATTGTTGTAGGATATTCAAATCTTTGTCTTTTCACTTCACACTCCATGAAAATATTGAATCAACATTCACTTTCTCAGTGTTGCATCAAAAGCCCAGTGGCAAACATACAGTTAATTTTTTGCAAGGTCTGAAACTTAAAAGCTTTAATGAATTCTGACCTTCCTTCATACTTTAAAGACATCACTGGTTTTATCACACTATGGTTTTCTCCTCATTTCCTTCTCCACACTTTTATCCTCCTAAAGTTCAAAGTTATAAGACTGATAATAATCTTTAAAGACACAGAATTGGACTTTTATTGTCCCAAAATAGACATAAGTTGAGATTTATGCTTTTTGGAAGAAGACCAGTGATCATTAAAAGTGTCACGTGAGCTAGGAGAGTATATTAAAATATTCTTCAGACCACTTAAGACCAAAAAAAAAAAAAAAACTCAATTGCAAAAACTGTCTGTTGATACAAAGGTCAGGTCTTTTGGACTGCTTGCTCGAATCCATCACAGATAATACTTTAAATTCAGTGGATTGAAATTCATGGTTTTTCAAAAAGTAGTAGGATTTTAGTACCAGCCATTTACCAAAGCCATTGTTAGCTAACATTGTCGGTAGCAACATGTAGCTGTTGTGCTTTAAAATGTCACATTTTAATAAACTAAATAAAGATGAGTTGATTTAAATGGTTGTAATATTTGCATAATTGAATTTTAATCTGCATTTTCTGTTTTTTGCAGATGGCCCAGGACGGTAAATGGATGTGGAGAGGGAACAGATAAAGAATACTGAGCGTTTTCCTCAGATTCCTTGATTTTATCTACAGCTTAAGCTTGATTCACCTAATTAAAAGAGTTTTACAGAGTGGCCTGACACAGACGTCAAATCTTTTCCACAAGGAGCAAAAGAAACGAACCAAACATCTAAATGCAGCAGCTGCTGGCAGATAATTATTGAATTCATGACTCCACAAGTAAATGCATTTTAGTTTTAATCAAAACTACCACCAAAAGAAATAAGAACGTTGTGGGTTTCTGAATAAAGAAAAGCAGTAACAAAATTATCCTGCTTTAGGAGACTGTATCTGGTTTTAATGCTTGAGAAATAACACAGGACACTTGAATGAAACAACTTCAATTAAATGCTTTGGAGCTCTAAATACTAACCAGTTTTTGAAATGGCCTTTACATGAAATGTTATTCCTCACATGCACCTAACAGCAGGAAGCCACCATATACACAGTTCCCCTTCACGTCACTCTAGAGTTATGATCTCCAAGATAAAGGCCAGATCCTTTTCACTGAAAGGAAAATAATCTGTGGGCTGGAGATTGGGATGCAGACGAAAAGCATGTTTTGGTGACGAAAATAGCAAGAGGAAAAGCAACGTCTGGGAAAGGAAAAAAGGAGTGTTGGAGCGATGCAAATAGAGAAGACTGGACTGCTACTCAGTCGTCTTTGCCAGATTTTTAATAGAGCACAACAAACTTGTGCAATTTTCATGGCAGTTATCCATTGGAACTCATCCAAGGCACATTGGAGCTGACCCTTCTGGGAGGTCCTATTAGATAGAGAACAATACTTCATGAAGCCCAAAATAAGAGTGAGGTTTTTCCGTAAATTTCAGCTGACTACAGGACAGTATTTGGAAGGATTATGCTAAAGGGGGAGCCATGACCAGAAGCAGCAACCTGGAAAGCTGAGCTACCTTTTTGTGTGTTTTCTTGTATTTCCAAGCTTATTCATAGCCTGCCAGTAGGGAGTAAATCTTCCATCTTCCAACTGGACTGCTGGTTTCATCATATAAGGAGAGAAGATTGAGCTGACTGGAACGAAACTCACATTTTCCCCTGCTGACGGCTTTTGTTTCTGCTGCTGAAGAAGCATTTAACTGTGAGCAGAAATGGAGGTGGACAAGGGACATATGTCTATCAGGAGAGGGATGAGCTGGAGTCCAGGAGGACTGAGAAAACCTCTCCAAGCAATGCAAGACATACACACCTCTGGGACAGAGACCAGTGCATCATGGGAGAAGACTCAACTCAACAAAGAAGAGATGATCCAGAAAGCAAGTAAGTGTTTGTTTTTTTTTTTTTTTTTGGCTTTTTCTGTCCTTATTCTGCCAGCCCAAGAAGCCGCACAAAAGTGGATTGTTACTCTGTTTCTCCACAACAGAAATATCATTAAAGTGTGGCTTGAACTGTTGTATATTTTCATATCAGAAAACCTATGACTGAGGAGAATAGACAGCAAATAGAGAAAACAGACAACCCTTCCTCATCAATGCAATGCTCTTAGAAACATCTGCTTTCATACTGTAAAAAATACAGGTTGTACTTAGGGTTATGGAAATGCAATCATGCAGCATTGCTAAAAGGCAGTCTTAATATATAACACACCCAGTGGAAATAATAGGCTAACCTAAGCTGTTGGGAAATTTCTTCAGACTTTTTTGCTTTACTTTTATAGCTCTCAGCTCCCAAAGAAGTACAAAAACAGGAGCTGACACTCCATAAAAACAGCAAAACATTATTTTGCACATTGGAAAAACTGAGGCTATACTCATCTGAAAAGATAATTACCTCTGGACTGTGACAAGTCTGTCAGATTCATTCAGTAAAGTCTTCAAAAAACGTAAAAATGGACATTGTGCTGTGAGGAAACAAAGGAAAGGTCATGGACACAAAATAATTATGCAGTCAAGGCTGTGATAAACATACTTCCAACACTGTTCCCATCACTCATTACTCACTAATGTGTTTCCTCAAATGGAACGCAGATCACTAACAACAACAGAAAAACCCTGATAAAAGAAGGCTACATCTCTGAAGGGACCTTTCATAATACACAGAACTAACAATATGAGCAGCAGAACGTGGTTTCTGCCTCTGGGCTGCTCTTTTATTTTGCCCATGGGATCCAACAGGAGTTTAGGTCACATGCAGTCTCCTAAGATCCCTGGACCTCTGTTAATCCTTGTCTTTCCATACCGCTTCACACATCACCCACAGGGGCCCGTGCTGTCATCCTGCTCACCCCACAGCCATCACCAGCAGAAAGATAACATCCGACAGGGTAATCTGACCTTTGATACACAAATGCAGGGTTGGCCCCTGACTTAAATACTCCCCCTCTAGGGGAGTTTTCCCGTCAGCTCTCACCCACACAGGAATGACAGGGCAGGAAAGGGGGCAGAGAAATAAAGTAGAGAAAGTTAAAGCTGGGGTAAAAGGGTCGGACAATGTGATGTAGAAGTTGCACCATATCTGAGGGCTGAATTTGATCTCTGCTGGAGGACAGGAAATTCCTATCCTGCCCTTGCAGGTTGGAGCTCAGGGCCCAGAGTGTACAAACAGGGCAGACACTTGGTTGGGGAGAATAAACCCACACAGTGATATCCAGACAGACGCAAAGGGCAGCAGAGGTCAGGTGCCGGAGCATTCAGTGCTCTAATCTATAAGCCCATAAATGGATGTATCTCTGGGTTCCCTTTTTCATTTTAAAGACTGCGGCTGGGTTCAGACACTTTCCTGCCATCACAACACATGAGACAAAGATAAGCCGCTCAATAGCTGCCATCGATTGGGAACATCTCCAGAACTGTCAAAACAAAGAGTAGTGTCTTTGCAACAGCTGCAACATCAATAGTTTCTCAACAGAAGCCCTGAGCTCTTTTTTCCCCATTTTTATAATTAGCAAAAAGTCTGAGGAGATGGAGGCAACGCAGCTTTGAAAAAGTGAAATAGGGCTGGAGGCTGAATGACAGACAGCACAGCCTCCAGCCACAGACCCCCTCCCTCCTTTCCCTCCCTGCCTGCCTTCCTGCGTGCTGGACTGCAGAGAAAAAGAAATCCGATCCTGTGTCTCGCTACAGAAAGGGGGTGTGAAGCTATCAGACACACTTAAATTGAAAACTTTTGTGGAAGTACTACAAAACAGCGGAGCTCTGAGTTTTGACAGGAAAAAGGTAAGAGATTAGGCACTAAAGTGGTTCCAGAAAGATAAATCTTGTAAAACACTGGGCTACTTTATCTCCTCAAATGAAAACTGAAAATTTGTGCTTGCCTATTGCCTGTTGTGAAGAAATATGACTTGTTGGTACTAATGTGTAGTTTTTCGTAACAGGAGATATAGGCTACTGTCCATAACAGTTAGGTTTTTAAATCAACACATACTTTTAGCCATTCTGTGGTTTGTATGTCTGTACAATAACTTAAAAATAACTTCACTTAAATGTATATTTATTTCCCTTAATGACTTATTTGTTAACACCTTCATGCAGTGGCTAGGTTGTTGTCATTTAATCAGATTATAACTAAACCCTTCCAAAAATTGCTATCATGACAAACAAAGTCAGCATTTCATAAACAGTATCACTTGTATTTTGGTCATGATATTAATCACTGATGGGATTTGCACCTGCATGTTACTTGATAACCAGTCTGGCTCCCACTAGAGGAAGATGTTTATGTTGAGGACATTTAATTTCAAGCCTCACTGCCCTGGTTTAGTCAGGAGGCATGAATTATAAACAGCAAAAAGCTAATAAAAGTCGTTATTGAGACCTGTGGGGACATTTCCATATTGACAACCTTGATAAAAAGGAACTGAATATACAGTAAGTACCTGTGCGATAAGACTGATTCATTTTTCTTCTGCAGTCAATAAAAGTAGGTGATTTATGCTCGTGCCAATAGCGCTGAGAGGAGTGCTTGTGTGATAATGCTTTTTTCCATATTGTTGCCACAAATATGTAATGTGGTTGATATATAGTGTCACATTCTGTCTCTCCTGTGTCAGATTGATTGATTAACATCGCTGAAACTGACAATCTTTTGCTTTCTGTCATCATCAAAGTGTATAATTTGGTGCTTGGAGATACTGCAAATGTGCCTTAAATCCTTCTTTATATATTTAAACAATATATGAGGAAATAAACATGTGTTCTTGAACCTTTCATGGGAGTATGTAAAAGGACTTATGCCCTATAGACAGTTATTTCATTTACCATGAGGGCAGAGTTAAAGTCTGTAAAATCAATGACAGATGCATATTATTTCTCTTTACTGGGGGAATGATTTTGTTAGTTTTACGCTCTGTGCCAGGAAAAAGTGAATGCAGAACGAGTTCTATAGGACAGTGATTAATTTATGCATGATTATTATGATTGGCACATGATTACATCAAATAATGTAGCTGTCTGGATCCATCATCTTAATAATGAAGAAGGAGTCATGGTTGTGCCAGCTGTTTTGACAAACCTCCTGGAGGGACATCAGATATCCTCCACCAGTCAGAGCTCCATGAATTCGATGAATAATCTAGCAGATGTGCCACAGCGATTATTCTCCTTTAAAAGAGCCATCAGAAAATGTGTGAATTCAGTTTTTTTTATCCTAAACAGAGAAGCAGCTCTGATTTTTCTCTCATATGCCTTTAAGTATGATGTAGATACTATTTTAAAGATGAGAACACTTGATTGTATAGTATGTTTATAGACAGCAGCCTAGAGATGCCTTTTTTGGAAGCTGTAGATTGTAAAAATGGTCTAATAAGGGTCTGAAATGCAGTATTGCACAAATTAACTACAGAGAGAAACCAAAGGCATGTTGGAAGCTCAGTCAGGGAGTTTTCTCAGCGGTGCAGGAATGCTCAGGGAGGGACTACTGCAGATGGCAGAGGAAATAGCTCTGCTGCCTGGAATGGAGCTCTTAAGCTCAGAAAACAAACTATCAATTTTAACATAGGCATGTTTTGTCTCTAGATTTCAAAGCAATCAGCAAAACTACATTACTGACGTTTGGTAGTGTAGTAGACAATGACCTAGAGTAATGTCATTAACTTTAGTCAAGCTTTTATGTCTTTTCTTTTAAATTGTTTATTTGAAATGTTTCTCCACCTACGTCTGGAGGTTCTCTGCCTACAGCTGCGGTCTGCTGAGTCAAGTGTCCTTAATGCCTTGTTTTTCTCGCTACATTAGTTGAAATCAAAAGTACTGCAAAGTACAATCAAAACCATGTGGTGTAGAAACAATTGTGTAGGCTTTAAAGAGATTCTGTCCCAGGCTTGTTAAAAATTTGTCCTTGTTCTAATTGTACACAAAAGTGATGTGGTGAGTTTTAATTAGATGTTGAGGGAGTTGTCTTTGCTTGAATAGTAAATGTAGCTGATTACTGGGTCTGCCAAAGTTACAGTCCCATTTTTCATTAATCCAACATCTCTTATGGGAAAAAAAACTTATTTTTATCATTATTCAATGTGTCCACTTTCTCTCTCTGTGCCTTTCATTGCAGATCTGAGTCGGAGCGCCAGTCTGTCAGAGAAGGAGCTGAAGGAGGCTCGTGTCAGGAGTCAAATTATTGCAGCTCAGCTCACCATTCCTTCGAACTCCAGCTCCAGAGGAGTGCAGCTTTTTAATCGCCGCAAACAGAGGGTCAACGCCTTTACCCTTGAAAGCTGTGGAGAGGGGACAGGGGAGGACAGAACAGAGAATGTGAAAACCAACCCTTCGTTTAACAAACTGAAATGGGCAGAGGAGAGCTTTGAGGAAAAGGATCTAAACTTAAAAAATAGCTCTATCAAACCACTCTTTTCACCACCTGTAAGGACATCCACAGCAGGTGATATCATGGAGGAACCAGGTAAAGATCTCCACAAAGAAGATTTCACTGAGGACACTGTTGACCAAGAGAGACATTTCCTTCCTGTCAATGAAGAGCAGGTGGGGGAGGCAGGAGATAAAATGCATGAGGACCTTGAGGACAGTATCAAGGACGAGATTCCCCGTGAAAGACATAATACTGATCCAGACATGATGGGATGTGAAGGGGAGAAGGAGATAAATGGAGGCCGCACAGAATCAGCTCCCCCTGGAAAGTTTTTTAATGACTACCACAGCACCTCTGGACCTGAAAGTGTGTCTACATCCAAGCAGACAAGCACTCTCACCAACAGAACTGCCAGACCCTTTTTCTCTCCACTGACAGTACAGGCTCCAGAGGTAGTTAGTCCCATCATGGACATCCCACCTGCTCCTTCTTATGCCACTCCTCCTCTCCCTGGGTTCACTTCATCGCCCCAACCTGCAGTGATTTCATCTCCACCTCCATCATATCCCACACCACCACTACCTGGCTTCACAAATGAACCCCCACAGGCCTATTATTCCAATCCCCCCCTGATGTCTCCTGTGATGTCGCCATCTCTACCACCACCTCAGTTCCAAGTTTCCTCTGTATCTCAATACCCACCCATGCCCCATTATGGCCCTCCCACAGCCCCAAAGCCCTCCACCTTTGTCCCTCAGCCCGGCAGTGAGAAAAAGCTAGTAGAACCACTTAAAACAGGAATACTTGAGGAGGGAACTGTCAGGAGGGCAAGCAAGAAGTCAATGTTCACATTCAAACAGAAGCCAGTGGTAGCTCCAAACCCCGAGCTGCTCTCTCTGGTGCAAGGGGTAGATGAAAGAAAGAAACATGTACATAGACCTGTGCCTGAGCCAACATCAGAGGAAGAGTTACTGGCGCTGGGTGCAGAGGCTTCCAACTTCCTCACCAAAGAAGAAGACAGGGCAGAGGAAGCTAGAGCTCCAGAGTGGGCATCTTGCCTTAAGAGCTCAAGGACCCGTCCAAGGGCAGAGCACAGGCCAGAGCAGACGCTCACCAATGTTTCAGGAAAGGGGGCTGAACTGTTTGCCAAGCGTCAGTCCAGGATGGAGAAATATGTTGTTGAGAATCAAGATGCAAGACAAATGAGGTCATCTTCTCCCACTATGTCTCTGCCTCCATCTTGGGTTTACCCATCAAACATGCCTGGCAGGGTAAAGACCATTGTTAGAAACTGTGACATTAGTGCTCAGCTTTCACAAAATGTAAAGTCCCAGCAAGCAGTCAAACAAAAACCAAGGAAAAAAGCTCCTGTGCCCGAGCCAGTTCCAGAACCAGTCCAGTCTGCTGTGGAGAATGGATGCTCAAAGATAGAGATGGACCTGTCAAGGCACCAGCCCTACCAGCTTAATGCTTCCCTCTTCATCATTAACCCAGTTAAGGACCCCATTAGAAACCTACCCAAAAGAGCACCACAAGCCAAGAACCTGACCACCAAGCAAGCTTTCCTAAGACAGACTTCTTTACCTAACAAGTCTCCGTCTCGGTTCAGTACCCAATGCATCGCTCCACAGCTGCCTCTCAGTCCCACAGGAGGAAGAGAATGCCCATCAAATCCCGCCTCTGGACAGCCAAGGATCAGTTCTCCTATGTCTGCCTTTTCTCCAGAGCGAGTGTCCTCTCCCCGGTCAGTGGTCCAGGCACCAAGGCCCACATTTTCTGCCAAGAAGGCCGGGATTATGCCACAGGTGTGGAAACCCTCTATGTACCGTTATTAGAAAATGTTTTACATCAGAGGGATTGGATCATCTGGAGATATTATACACATAGCTGTGAAACTGAAACTGATTTTAGAGGAACTAAAAGTTCATTGCACTTTTTTGTTTAATCTGTGCCTTCTTCTTCTTCTTCTTGCGCTTCTTACTGTCACTTGCAATGTAGGTATAGAACAGAGTGGGGCCTTTTTGTGTGTGATATGATTTAATGCTTACATGAAACAAAAGCCAATTGATCTATAGTGTATATGATAAGTGCAGCTACAGCAAGAAAACCTGTGAAAGAATCCTGTTTTCCACACTGACAAACTCTAAAACACCAACAATTATCTTCAGCTAAATAGAACCGTGCCTTTATGTAATCAGTTAAGCTCGTATTACCAAAAGTGTGTCAGCACTTCAATTTTCAGTACATTTTAAAATATAATGAGAATCAACCTCACAATCTTTCCACTTTGTCTCGCAATTCTGTCGGTACCAGTGTGATACTGCTTTACAAAGCACTTTAACAGATGGTCTGGCATCTGTTTTAAGATCTATGGCTTCAGGGTATTATATTCTACTTCCCAGCATTGTCTACCTAAATATATGGGGTGTACTTCTTTGATGTTTCACATTTGCAGGTTGCATACTAATTTGCATCATGCACTTGTGACTTAAAGCAGGAATTCCAAAAGTACTGTCTTATGAGATGTCATCAATAACTGTTTTAGCCTACAACCGTTTATGCTTGTTTCATTCATAAATCTTGATTCACTGGTCTCTTCTGCTGTAATTTTGTCTGTTATGATTGATTCTTTTGTGTTCAAGTGAATCTTCTTCCCTCTGATTAAAGCCTTATGCTAACACTCTGCTGTGACCTCTTTCTCCTTTTTCTCATTTCCTGACTTCACTGGCTTCTTCCAAGCATTAATTCCACTATTAAGTGTTTGTTATTCCACTTTCCTGCCTTGCTTGCAGTCACCGTGAACACTTGAACATACTAATCAATGTTATGCCTCTGCTATGTACACAGATAATTTGCAACAGGAGGCAGGTCTAATTTAATTTTTTAAGGAATCGTTTCTGCTTGACTTAGATATTTTTAACTTCCATAGGGTTATGAGTTATGTGTCTTCATGTCAAGGCCTTCCCTTTGGCCTTGTTGGTCTTCAGGTGTGCCAAAATTTAGACAAATGGCGTGACCTTTGACCTGGTTCTTTCTTCAACAGATGCCATGAACATTTGTAACATGACCGCTAATATTCTTTTTAGCACAGGTCCATATATCCATCAACTGACTTAATTTTATTATCCTAAGTACAGATCATTAGTTCTTAATAAGCATGTGCATAATATGGAATGCAACCATTGCTTTAGTCGAGTAATTTCATATCCCTGTAAAGGTTAGCCACCTAAGTAAGGCCAGATGACAGTAACCTGAGTGAGAGACTGAAGACCAGACCTGTATGCTGGTGGCCAACCTTACTGAAAAAAGCACACACAGACTAGTCATCTGTTGACCTGACTGCTATCTGGGCACACACTTTACATGTAAAAACCCTTTTCAAAACTGTTTCACTCAGCAGGCTATAACTGAAATTGCTCTCATGGAATAGATTTGTCAAGCTTCACATTAAAATGCTGGCTGTTTATGAGTTTATGTATCATAAAACACCACAGTCAAATCAAAATTTTAGTATTTACACAAATAGGACATTTAATTATTCCTGTATACACATTATTCAGCAATCTCTTATTTTGTTGGGTATAATGTTTGTACGTTATGTTCTCAGGACTCTAAAAAAATTATTTGTTTTTGGAACAGGCACCAAAGGACACTTCCCCAGCCGAATCTCCCAGTGAGACTTCCACATTAACCAGGACACCGAGCCTAACCAGACACTTCAGCAGCCCAGAGGGTCCTGCCACTGGAACCTGGATGACCAGCATCCAAACTAGCTGCCCCTCTGCTACCACCACCCAAGTGGTCACATCCCCCGTCTCCTCTCCCAGGGGTGTAAGATGCAAATCCCCTATGACCAGTCAGAATATCCAGTTTACCGCCATTACAACATCCAGACCCTCCCACACATCAACACCCACATCTCCATGTTCTCCCCCATGGGGTTCAAGATGTCAGTCCCCAGTGGTGAGCCATCATTCCCGGTCTGGAATCTCCCCCAGCCCTGTTTTCAGACCTTCACACACTTCTACAACTTCTTATCCTAATCAGTCCTCTGCTATTGTATCCACTTCTACATCCAGACCCTCCCACATTTCCACAGCTGCTTCCTCACACTCTACTCCTTGGGGTTCAAGATGCCAGTCTCCTATAGTGAGCCAAAATACCATGTCTTCCACAATTTCCTCTGCTCCTACTTCCAGACATTCCCAAACTTCTACAGCCCTGTCTCCTCCTTGGGGATCAAGATGCCAGTCACCACTGGTAAACCAAAATATCCAGTCATCCACTTTCTCTATTTCAACATCCCGACCCTATCAAACATCTTCAGCAACATCTCCAGTCTCTCCTCCCTGGGGATCACGCTCCCAATCTCCTGCCCCCCCCCAGACTAATTTATCATTCCCTGCCACTAAACCTCTGTATACATCTTCTGCCAGCTCTCCAGTTCCAACAACCAAAGACAGTCACTGCATATCCCCCACTCCCAACAGCCTAGACTCTAAAGCCAACCATCGCCTTCTTGCAAAGAACATCATCAATGCAGCCAAACGTAAAAACAGCCCCTCCCCTGGAGCGCTGAGCGGTCACAATCTCCCCATCTCACCACTGGGAAATTCTCCCCATGGTTACGACTGTCATAAACCGCCCATCAGTCCGTTTCAGTCTAGGGCATTGGGAGCCCAGTCCCCAACCTTCACCAGCCCTCCTCCCACCCCAACTCAGAGAATCTGCTCCCCTGTGAGACTCTATAACACTCGCTCCCTCACAGACTCTGATGCCTCTGTTGAGTCTGAAGACTCAGGCCTCCGATCGCCTGGCCTGCACTCCTACAACACTTGTCCTCGTGGATGGGGAGGCAGCCTGAGGGTGAAACGAAGCACCATTTCCACTGACCTGTGAGGGTGTTAATGGATAAAGCATGATTTCAATTTTCATTGATTTTTATGTCATTGGATCAACCAGTAAGAGTTTTTCCAGCAACCTTGACTGCTGATCCTGGTAAATGTTATATCAAGGGGATATTATTATTTTATATGGCTCACATTCCTAGTACACACTGACAAGAACAAGCTTTTTACGTGACTGCTATGGCTTGTACGCTACTTAAATACTGTACCGAAAACTGCACTACAAATAGCCAAAGATATTACACATTACACCTTTACAACAAACATACCATCACAGTTAATATTATAATTAAATAGTGTTTTGGTAAGGGAGCAGTTTTAATGGTTGTTAATGAATTATAATGGATCAAAAAACATGGGATTAGACTTTAAAATTTAAGGCATAGAAAGGACACAGAATGACAAATGTTTAAATATATGTCTGTTGGACTGTACAGATTACAACACACTCTTTGTAGTGTATTAGTAATGGATCAAATTTAACTATATAACTATATGGTGAATTCAAAACAAATATCAATTGGATTGGATTGCTATACTGGATGGAGTGAGTTTACATTTTTTTAATTTTCATTTTCAAAATGGCAGGTAGGATACATGCTATTCACAATACCATACATGGTCAATTTATTCACCATAGTAATATCCATGTTCATCAATGGAAAATAAATCATATACATAATTATCACAGTGCAATAATCAGTTTAACATCATGTATATATATTTTTGTTGTTATATGTACTGCATTTGGTAAAATGAATGTAAGATTACCTGATAGGTTGACAAGGAATGAGAAAAGAAAAAGGGGACTGTTGAGTACAGAAAGGTATCTGGAAGTTAGATGAGGCATAGACATGTGTTTGATCAAACACTGTTTCCATGTATCAGGAGAAAAATATTTCATTGGGTTTTTTTTTTTTTTATCTTAAATCTTTAAACAGTGATGATAAGCAAATGTTTATCCACAACATGTGCAAAATCAATAGCATACTGATTGTTATATTCATAGTGCAAACTGATCAACATATGCCTAATTGTGTTGCCTTTGATGATTACAAACAGCTTTTCTTTCATTGGTAATGACCTTCATGAAGAACAAATTAACATATTTTCTGCATGTATTTGTACAAATTGTACAAATTGTCTCTTTGAGTAAGTTTTAGAGGCAAAGCATATATCAGGCAAATAGAGAAGGAGCAACAAGATGTTATTAAATTTTCATGCAATCAAAAGGTTAGAGGAATGTTGTATGTCATGAAATATTAATATGTTTATGAGAGAAAAGGGTCAGAGGAAAGATATGTATTTGAAATACATATAAAAATCTAATGTACATTATCTTTAATTTCTGAAGTTTCTTTTTATACTTGATTTGCACTTCTTTTCATTCCATTTTAATGGAGAATTTTGAATTGTTTAAAACTTGATTTGCTCAAACCTGATTTGCTTTCTAATTCACAATAAAACCAGCCAATAAATATCCTACTGTAAAAATCACAACATTTCTGCACAATAAAAAAATGTTGAAATTATGTTTTACCTGAAATCATAACTGCTGCCTTCAAACTATTTTCTGTTTCAAATAATGGGATGATTGAAAACTGCCATTTTACACCATTCCAATATTGGCCAGTCCTGTACCAGCACACACAACAGATCAGTTTTTCATTCCCTGACATGCAGGTCTAAAGCATCAGCACATTTCTTAATATTTACTTCTATGTGTTTTGAGTGACAAGGACATCTGCTACATGGTGACCTGGCACCTTTGGCAGGATTGAGCCTGACACTGTCATGGATTGGTTTCAGCTTGGGTCATGACAAACCAAACATTGCTGAAATCCAGACACAGAGAGGAATGATAACATGTTTGTGTTTAGGCAGGTTTTCCAGTTTTGTGATTCTCTTCTGCATTTTATCAAGGCTCATTGCATTTCATAACTGTATAATGTCTGAAAATTTGTGCAAAATAAAAAAGTGATTACACACCAACTGAAATAATTCATAGTTTGTCATTTGTTTTACTATTTAAGTAAAAAGTAGTGGAGGCTGAAACAGTCATTTTTGCATTTTTAATATAGTAAAATGAAATACAGAGTGGGTAAGCCATGGGAATCACATTAGTTCATTTTAAACATATTTCTCCACAAATTTGTACTGTTAAATCAGTCTTTTGATCGCCTCATTAATTTTTCCACAGTGTACACTTGAAATATTTACGGGAACCTATGTGCCAAATGTGGACTACACTGTAATCCTGTACCATGATACTGAAATAAGGATTCATATTTCATCTGGTCCTTGCATGGCCCCTTATCTGACAATCCAGGTAGTGTATCTTGAAGCCGTTTAATAGCTGCAGTGACTTGTTTTAAGATATATATTTTAAAAAAAAAAACATAAATCAGAAACTTAAGTGTCTGTTGCAACAACAAAATAACTTAGGGCTACAATAAAATGTACATACAGGTGCTTACAAATGTATTTATATCCCACAGTTTTAATTGGGAAATACCCTTTGAATATGTTCACAAGTCATTGACATATAAGTTAACGACGTATAAAAAGTTTTCACCATCACATTTGAATTATTATGATCATTATTGTTATTGTTGTTCATATAATTTTTATACCATCAGTGCAACATACTACATATTTGTGGTGATAATTATTACACTGAGATGTCCCAGGCAACAACTCCTCAGGGTAAAAAAAAATCAAACCAGAGCCACATTTATCACAGGTTCATAGACTGCCACCTGTAGGACTCTGGACAGAAGTTCAAATGAAACACAGTTTGACCTTATTCTGTACATGCAACTGTTTCTCCAAATACACATTGTATAGATTCTGTCGTAGTCTGTACTTTGCTTGTAATAATTTATCATAGTTATAACATGAATAGTATGCAGTAGCATGTAAAGGCTCATGCAAGGCAAAACTGTGAAAAAATGTGGATATGAATAATTAACAATTTCAATATCTGCTGTTTTTCAAAGTAACAATGAACATCATTCCTAATTGTGCCTTTTCACTGCAGGCATTTAACACATCAGCAAAGGCACATGTATAATTAATGACAGTAATGAATGATAACTTTTTTGCAGTTATTTGATCAGTGCCAGGGCCCTGGTATTATGCATGCTTGCATGGTTATCTGAGCCATTATTAAAGTTATAACTTCCATCTGCACTTTTCCTGCTCTGGCAAAGGCAACAGGTGTGCTCTGCTGCCTATTCTTGTGCAGTGTGAGTGTTGATATTAAGAACATCAACAACAACGATAATAAAAACAACATCAATAATAATAATAGAATTTAATAGATTTTTGGGAACAGTATGGTGAGCACTGTACTGACTAATAATCTGAATGCTCATTTATTACATCCTATAGTTACAACTTATATGATTTTAGCACATCTGTGTTGTTAGGAAAAAAGGTGCTATCCCTGTGTTAGATATCACACATCACTCAACTGAAAAAGACAAGACAGCTGTAAATAAGGTGGCATACTGTCAGCAGTTGCACAATACATTTGGGAGATTGTATTCACAGACAACTCTTTTCCACAATTTATGCAAATTGGTGTTGCTAAATATAAATTAGACCATAAGATTTAAGACCAGGCTTTATTATATTGTTAAATATAACTCATTTGCTGTGGATGGGCAGATTGACAACAATGTGGTTTGTGGACCATATAATTAAAATACCGTTGCTGATCCTTTTTTCTTAATTTGCATGAATTAAATGATGAAACTTGGCTATCCCTGCTGCACCTGTGCACCCATTAGGCTGAAAAACAGGATTTAACCCTTTCTGTACTCAATTTAGAGTGGGTGAAATTATTACTCTTTATATATGATATATATATTAGCTATTCTTCTTCTCACAGTCCAAAAACATGTATGCCAGGTTGATTGGTGACTCTAAATTGTGGCCCTGTGATGGACTGGTGACCTGTCCAGGGTGTACCCCTGCCTTTCACCCAAAGAGAGCTGGGATAGGCTCCAGCAGATCCCTGGGACCCTAAATAGGAATAAACGGGAATAGATAATGGATGGATGGATGAATGGATGGATGGATGGTCATTAGCTATTCTCCGTTTTGTTGTCGGTCCGGTAAGTGAAAACCTCCGGTGAGACACAAGAGGCCGCTCTTGAGGTGAAAAGGGCGAAAGCCAGCGCAGTGTTTTACTCAATGACAGCGGGGGCTTATTCCACAGCACAAAACAAGGATGAAGAATTTAGAAGCGACGATGCCTAAACAGAGATGATCGATTAGACATTTAGATGAAAGTCCCTTAGCTTTATTTCAGTCTCCGGGAATGGAATCATCGCCAGGCAACTTGAATATCGACTGAACTGCAGATGAATGTCTGTGCCTTAAGTGTCGCTGGATTTGTTGTTGTTAGCCGCTAATGCTAACCATAGAAGTTGCAAGCTAGCTGGCCTAGCGAGCTAACGTTAAAACGAGGAAAAAATAATTAGCCTCATATGTTTGATATCCTTAAAGCTGTCCGGCGAGTACACTCGGTGTTGTTTAGCTAATGGAGCCAACTAACCGTGGCTTCAGGAGTTCAAGAGCTGCAGCTTTGGCTAAGCTTTTAGAGTACTAACAGGAGTAGTTACCTAGCTTTCCAGTTAGCCACCACTATCTTGGAAGAATGAGTAGAAAACACCATCATTTTAAAGGAGCCGAAGTCAGCTGCTGTGTTAAATACTTCTTATTTGGCTTCAACATTATATTCTGGGTAAGTCAATAAAGTGTTTGTACCGTTTTCTTTTCGATATCATAAGAAAGTGAACACTATTTTTACCTAAAGTAAATATTCTGGTGAAGGTTGCTTAACTTTGAACTATCTCTGAGCTGTGACTGATAACTACGAGTCGGTTGAATCATCTATAATGTTATGTGTTTTGCTGTTATTCTGGTTTGATCTCTGTTGTTTATTCGTGATAACTTGCATAACAGCAGATCAGCTCGTTTACTAAACTGACCTAGAGGGAGTCCCTCGTTTTTGGAGTATTTTCCTATCACTGGTTATAAGGCTCCCAAACACACAAAACTTAAGTGTTGACTTGGATTAGACTTCTACTCATTCTCAAAGTTATGTCTGCACTGGCTTGTTGGGAGCTGAAACTTTTCCTTTCATGAAACTTATGAAAACTCATGAAATGAACTGTTGTCTGTTGCCACTTTGCTGCTATTGTGCTGTCTCTGTGAAATGGGAATGAGTCTCATCTATATTGTTGGGGCAGTTGTAAGTGAGCCCACGTCTCCTTTACACTGCGCCCCCTCCCCACTCGGTCTGAAAAGTTCCTCTGTTCAGTCGCCCTCGCCTCTCCCTCCTCACCCGTCTGCATTGCCTCTGTGTGGCTGGTGTATTATAATGTCTGTGGGTGAAGAGATGGTGTGTCTGTGTGCCCCAGAGGGTCTTCCCACACACTATTTGAAGGAAAAGGCTACACAGGCCTGAATACCACCCAGCCCTCCTCTGTGCAAGCGCCTCTTTCACTCCCTCCACTGCTGTAGTCCTCAGGCTCTGCAGGACAGCATTGTTTCTCTTCACCCACACACCCACAAACGCACAAAGACGAATGATGAGAACAAAGATTGTGGGGAGTGGGAACGGGTATGAGTCTGTGTTTTCTCCCCTCGAATGCTTGTTCAGGCAGACTCATCAGGCACATACAACCGGCTGCCTTCTTATTCCTCTTCCATTAATCATCACCTCCTCATCTGTCAACACTCCTGCATAATGTAGGTGTATTACGACATACCTTTTTCCTGTAAGTTTGTCATGAGCCAGAGGTTTCAAAGAAAGAAAAAAAAAAGCACAGCTACATTTTACAATTCATCTCACAAATGAGAAGTCTTCTATAATTCAATTGGACTCTGCAATCAACCAGGAAATAATGAGTCATAGGGCCTCAGTGTTGTGTCTGACTCATATTGTGTTCTTTCAGACTGTTTGACACTCAGGCCGAGCGAACAGTCCTGGGTCTGAGGTCTTTATGAACCACTGGGACAAGTTTCAGTTCGCTGGCTGTTCCCGTTAATAATCACTAGAAGATGTTCTTCTCTTGTCTGTATGCTGCAGAACTGGATTTGACAGACAAGCCAGTACATTGCCGCAATAGAGTGAGATGGGGTTTATTCTCTGCAAATCAACCCATTTGTCTTTCCTACACTGATATTGTCAGGCCTGAAAATGCTGCCTAAATTGAGACAGAATGCTTGTAAGACCCAAATATTGTGAACAAAATAGAGCAATATAACCCAGTGCTTTTTTGTGTGTGTGTGTGTGTGTGTGTGAGAATTTTTCCATCGCTGGAGCTTGCTGTTGACAACCAGACGCTTTCAACCAAGAACAACACACCTTCTCTCATCCTTAGAATAGACACATTCCTCACATCCACTTAATTAATCACATTTTCTGCTTGAGCTGCTGAAATGTTTGGCGGCTCTACATGCTGTAATTAAGAGCTTGTTAACCTGTAACCAAGTTGCTAAGATGGTTGCATGCAGGCTGTGTTTATTAGCCAGCTACAGCTACAAGTGTCTGTTCACACTTGGCTCTAAAACGTGCGTTGGGTGTTCACATCGCAGGTGGACAGCTATGGACAATCTGGAGTGTGAATGCAACCATTTAAGGAAACATCACTCATGCCACATTTAGAGATAGTTAGGGATTTCTGTGTTCACACACAGTATGTACGTGAGCAATATGCATCTCTGAGTGCACTCAAAGAAAGCATAATTTGCAGAAATTTGAATATTTCACCTTGGGCTTCAGGAGACCACAGTCTGTATTTTCACTATTTTTGGTCAGTTTCTTCTCTAAACAACTAAATAATTAATAGAGGTATTCTACAAGTTATTCAATAAAAATATTGTCCTCTCTCTGGTATATTGCCCGATTTCTGTTTCTTAGTCGCAGAGCAGATTTTTTCCTGTTTAGTAGTAGTTGCCTTTTATCACAGATAAAATCACATGTGAACAGGGAGGCAAAGTCCACTCACAAGAGGATTATTCTTTCAGATTTGTTCTGATTTCTGTTCTGATAATCTGTGTCAGCTGCAGTTTATTTATGTTGGGTCTGCACTGCTACACAATATCTGGATATATCTGGATACTGATAATCTCTTTGAACAGGACCTAACCTTGATTTTAGTTTCACTTTTAACAGCACAGTCTATTTTCAGTCAGATATATTCTGGACCTCAGGGCGACTTCAAACTCTCGTTTTAGTTACATGGTGTTTTAATTAATCAGCCAAAGTGATATATTGCATTTGCGTTGTCAAGTGCAAAGAAGTGTGAATGCAAAATATTTGAGAGTGCATTTTTTTTTTTTAAACTGTAGAGTCAGATGAGCTTCACATTTTGGTCACTGTGTTGGCAGTGTTGCAGATATCATCATCAAGAATTGCTGTTCACACAGTCACACATTAGATATTCAGCTTTGTAGTGAGTCAATGAAAGGGCAGTCACACTTGAGTAAGTTCATACCCTGTGCGTTTGTGTGTGTGTGTGTGTGTATGTGTGTGTGTGTGTGTGCATCAAGGCAGCATGAAGCTTGGGTTGTCTGCTAGTTAGTAAAGGTTAATGGGATCAGCTGGCTTAGGGAGGCATCATCTCTAGTGTTGATAATCTCTCTGTCCACATGGAGAGAAACCCCTCGCTCTGGGACACACACACTTACACGAACGCTTGACAGAGAAATAACCTGAACAGCTTGATTTGAATAACAAGACAGATACAAGGACATGTCATTTCAAACTATTTATTTGCTCAGTGATGACACATAGAAGTACAGGAATGCAATAGTGGGATAAAAGTACATTGAAGAAAGGGAAACAAAATTACTTTCTAGATCAGGTAAGATGTACAGAAAGAAATCCTAGGTGGCTTTTAACAAACCTTGTCCCCAAACATACAGAACCAATGAAGTGTAAACTAAGCAAGAACAAAAACAAGGACACAGTGTTGTGCTTTTTCTTAGTTTTATTGCTTATCTAAGTTCTATTTGAAAACACTGAGATTAATATAAAACCTGTGTAAAATTTGCATTTTATGTTAAATGTTTATTTTTATTTTATCTACAACATAATGGGAAGCATTCAGCTAACCTGAATTTGACTCGGGTGGTCCACATTACACTATGGGGAAAAAAAAATAAAGGGAAATAACACAGGCACTGCACAAAGGCACGGTGAGTTCAGTTTCAGTGTGTGCTCATTCAGTCAAATTCACTCCAATCCAAATCTCATTGTCTCAGGAGGGTAGTTGTGTTTGCAGATAGGGCATTAAAAACACAACCATTATCAGAACATGTTTTCTACACATAATCTGTTACACTTTGACGCTTCACAATAAAGCTTGGTAGCACTATGAGTTAATGATGGGTGGAAGTATATTTAATAGAAATTTAGTTCAATTTGAATTTGTACTGAAATATACTGATATATAGCTTAGTTTTGATTTTAGCTTTTTTCACCATTCTGTTCTCTCCAAAAGACACTCTGTTATTGTGTATTTTGTAAGAGTTAATGGAAATATTCAGCAACCAAGAAAAGGCTTCCAAAAAAGTGGAAAATTGCCAAAATGACAGACAACCAGACATGGATACCTGCATAGTTGTCTCACTTAATGCTGCTTTCAAGGTTGCCCTAAAACTCAACTTCACATGCAATGAAGTACTTTTCACAGGAAATAACAGAATCGGTCATGTAACAGATGTACTTTTCTGTTGCCTGGCTGGTGTTTTTTTTTTTTTTTTTTTATTTGTTTGTTTTAGGCGCACCAGAATAAAGAGGCAGGTTTTGTAGTCTTTCTGCTTTACTGGATAGTTCACTGTAAAAAAAAAAAAAAGAAAAAATAAACAGGAGAGATGGGAAAAAAGAGGAGGATGTGTCCACACTGAAACTACAAGAATGAATGATCTGAGCAATTAACCAGAAGTACTTGAATGTTTAAGTCAGTCTTTGGCTTTTTTTCCCTAAACTTCTTGTCAAGAACTTATCTGTTTTGTTTATCAGTCAGATGAATGCAGAAGTCAAGTCCTGTGTCTTTTCAACTGTTTGCTTTCAAAAGTGAAGCCTTTTCTGTTGACTTGGAAAAGGCTATACATGACTTTATCACTTCATGGCTTGACTACTGTAATGCTCTTTACAAAGGTATCTCTTCTTCATCTCTTGCTTTCCTTCAGTTAGTCTAAAATGCTGCTGCTCGGGTTGTATGGGATAGCAGCCATCATGAGCATAACGAAGAAGATTTAAGATTTTATTGTTTAAATTTTACATTTTTAAAATGGGCTGGCACCAACTTATCTTTGTGACGTTTTGTCATTTGAGATGTCCGATTGTGCTTTGGCCAGTTGGACATATCATTAGTCAAGGCCTCCTAGATGTTCCCAGAGTTAATACTGTCCAGTGGAGTGATCTGGATCTCTTTTGTGGCATCTGCACCAAAATTGTGCAATTGTCTTCCTCCTGAGATGATCACTTTTCAAATACAGCTATTTTTAATTATCTCTAGATATTTATCATTTACAGTGGTGTGAAAAAGTACTGGCCCCCTTCCTGATTTCTTATTTTGTTGCATGTTTGTCACACTTTGTTTCAGATCATAAAACAAATTTAAATATTAGTCAAAGATAACACAAGTAAAACACATCATGAAGTTTTTAGATGAAGGTTTTTATTATTAAGGGAAAACAAAATCCAAAACCACATGGCCCTGTGTGAAAAAGTGTTTGCCCCTAAACCTAATAACTGGTTGGACCACCCTTAGCAGCAACAACTGCTATCAAGCATTTGCGATAACTTGCAATGAGTCTGTTACAGCGCTGTGGAGGAATTTTGGCCCACTCATCTTTGCAGAATTGTTGTAATTCAGCCACATTGTAGGGTTTTCGAGCATGAACCGCCTTTTTAAGGTCATGCCACAGCATCTCAGTCAGATTCAGGTCAGGACTTTGACTAGGCCACTGCAAAGTCTTCATTTTGTTTTTCTTCAGCCGGGTGGACTTGCTGGTGTCTTTTGGATCATTGTCCTGCTGCAGAACCCAAGTTTGCTTCAGCTAGAGGTCATGAACAGATGGCTGGAAATTCTCCTTCAGGATTTTTTGGTAAACAGCAGAATTCATGGTTCCATTTATCACAGTAAGTCTTCCAGGTCCTGAAGCAGCAAAACAGCCCCAGACCATCACACTGCCACCACCATATTTTGCTGTTCGTATGATGTTCTTTTTCTGAAATGTGGTGTTACTTTTACGCCAGACATAATGGGACACACACCTTCCAAAAAGTTCAACTTTTGTCTCATCAGTCCAGAGTAGTTTCCCAAAAGTCTTGGGGATCACCAAGATGTTTTCTGGCAAAACTGAGACGAACCTTTATGTTCTTTTTGCTCAGCAGCGGTTTTTCGTCTTGGAACTCTGCCATGCAGACCATTTTTGCCCAGTCTCTTTCTTATGGTGGAGTCATGAACAGTGACCTTAAGTGAGGCAAGTGAGCCCTGCAGTTCTTTGGATGTTGTTGTGGGGTCTTTTGTGACCTCTTGGATGAGTCGTCGCTGCGCTCTTTGGTCGGCCAGCCACTCCTGGGAAGGTTCTCCACTGTTTTCACCATTTGTAGATAATGGCTCTCACTGTGGTTCGCTGCAGTCCCAAAGCTTTAGAAATGGCTTTATAACCTTTTCCAGACTGATAGATCTCAATTACTTTCTTTCGCATTTGTTTTTGAATTTCTTTGGATCTAGGCATGACGTCCAGCTTTTGAGAATCTTTTGGTCTACTTCACTTTGTCAGGCAGGTCTTATTTAAGTGATTTCTTGATTGCGAACCGGTGTGGCAGTAATCAGGCCTCGGTGTGGCTAGAGGAATTGAACTCAGGTGTTTTAACTGAAACATTAAAATGTGACAAACATGCAAAAAAATAAGAAATCAGGAAGGGGGCCAAAACTTTTTCACACCACTGTAGTTTTGGATGTTGGGAATGGCAATAATGATGCAGTTTATACAACTGTCACGTTAAATGATTGTTCACAGTTCAGACTGTTTGAGGGCAGGTCCATGGTTATAAACTCAGGGAATTTTCAAAATTGCAATGCAGCATTCATCTTGGCTGCTATCTCATTTTGAAAGAAGGCACAGGTTCAATGTAGCCTTCAGAGTCCTTCAAGGACAGTCCTTTATTTGTTGCATCCTTACAGAGTTCCCAGCCCTGAATTGGAAAGCAGCAAGAGTCACAAATTGCAGACAAGCCGTTGCACCCAGTTATACTACACATAGACGTGGTGTGTTGTCCCACAAGGATGGCAATGCCAAACATGACAGCCAAACATAATTTATTTTTAGTCTACTGTACGTGCTGTCTGACACTGCCAACTGAAGTGTTACAACTTAAGCTTACTGCTTGTCGAACATACCCAAATTTTACCACCAGATGAATTCAGTAAACGGTAAACACGCATACTGGATTTTAATTTTACAGACCAGTAGTCCAGGTTGAACTCTCATGTGAGGTCAGATAGTATATTAATAGGGGTTTTGGGGTTTAGGAATATTGGGGTAATTTTTCTAAAACAGGCTAATTTAGTTTATTTCTTGGAAGACATGGCACTGTTGTTACTGAGAGGAGACAAATACAAGAAGCTGCAAAATACCACGCAGTTTAATGTGCAAAAGAGAGCTGTTCTGTAACGTTATACTTTGAATGTATTTGTATAATTGGAGTTTACATGCTGTAAGATAAGAGTTGTTTTATCTGTCCTGTTTGTGTGCTCTCTTTCAGAGGCTAAATAGTGTACTGCTCCTACTCTGTCAGCCTAATCTCTTCTACCTGATCTCTGCCTACTTACCTTGACTCTTTCTGTGGATCTCTTTCCACACACAACTGCTGCAACAGCTTATGTAACCACCAGCTTCCTGCTGCTGTTGTTGGCATACTATCGCATTGTGTGCACACTGATAGGTTGCCAGTTTACCTGCGTCACTCGATTTAATTAGCTTCACAAGAATATGATTTAGCCCAGTTTGAATGAAGCTATTACATTTCAGGCTTTGCCATTATAGTGTGCCTCCGTTATGTTCACTACCATCCCAAATCTCTTAGGAATGACATTTTGTGGCAGCCAAGCAGCTGATAAGACAATTGCATTATATGAGTAAACTACCCAGAAATGCATGATTTTTACTAATGTGAAGTCCAACAGGTCTAATCCTAAAGCCTTGCTGATGTTTTTGTATAATTTTGGCTCTTTACGTGGTGTGGTCGGGTGCTGTGGTCATCTTAGGCCCTCACCCTGTACTTTCTGAAATTCTCTTTTTTCTTGGCATGTGTGAGCCCTGCATTCTTCTTTTCCTGGGATGGGACATGAGGCTAATACTGAAGGTATTTTCATTAACTCTCAGGATATCAAATCCTCCTGCCTCTTAAGTGACACAGCACAATGACTTCTAACCTATAGATACACTTTCAGATTACTCCCTTAGGTTACAGGCTCAAGTAGTTTTCTCAATTAGCTTCTTTCTGTATGTAATGTGGGTGACATGTCAGTGAGGTGTGGTTAGCAGTGTCGCCTCACAAACACGAAGGTTTCAAGTTTCGAAATCTGGGGCTTTTCTGTCTTTGTATGTTCTTCCCATGTCTGTGTGGAGGTTTGGTTAATTGCCTGTAAATGTGACTGAGAGTGTTTGTCTGCGTTATGTTTTGACTATGCTTCGCACGTATTTGCTGAGGATCAAAAGTAGTGAGTTTAACAAAACTTAATAACCTCAGTTGTCAGATAGTTTACGTGTTGCAACAGGTACCACTGTATATCATATGTGATCAAACCACACCCACACAGTCCAGACTGTGTTCAACTTACAGTACCAGTCAAAGGTTTGGACACACTTTCTCATTTAATTCTTTCAAAGCTTTTTAGTTTGAATGCTGTATTCTTATGCTGTATGTTTGGTTTTAATCAAACTGTAGCTCTTTGAGATTTTGGTGTCAAAATGTAAAGTGCAGTATAAATAAAATGTATTACTATTGTTATTATCATCAATTCAGTGGTAAAGTGTGTCCAAACTTTTGACTGGTAGCGTACATACATCTGTCACACAGGATGCTGCCAATCTTTAACTGATTGAGTGATACTCAAAGAAATCTGAAATGTTTCATGTTGAGAAATCCTGATGAGCCTGATGATACCTGGAGCTTCCTGTCTTAACAGTGGAAACTCTTCTGTGTGCTTTGTTCCAGTTACTGGGAGCAGCATTCCTGGGCATAGGCCTGTGGGCATGGGCGGAGAAGGTAAGTACAAACCTTCACACACAAACATGCATTGGTGAAGTACATCATGATGAACTCTACAGCATAGCTGAAATTCTTGCTCATATTCCTGCCAAATTCAGCTGGAAGTACAGTGTACAGAGAAGATTTTGAGGGTGGTGGTGAGGGAAATTAGAGGCAACTTTCCTATAACAGTTAAAGGTGTATTACCTGGTAAAGGTAATTGTGGTACAGCTGAATTTGTTTTAATCACAGCCACCAGGAATTTAATGTTATGTTTTACAACAGCCTGTCGCAAAAGGAATTGGCTGTCAAATGTGCGTGGAAACTGGTTGCTGTTTATTTTCCCTGTATGAGCTGCAAAGGTCAGGTGCTGCCATTAACCTGTCGCGTGCAGCGGCTCGTGGCAACGTTCAAAACTTCTTCAAATCGAGTGTACAGTCAATTTGCTCATTAATTAGCTAGAAATGGTAACAGTGTGTTCAGTAAATGCTGGGCCGGCGTGGAAGCATGTACTGATTAGTAATGTCTGGTCGTGATCTCTGCACAAATAGGCCTGCACCGGAGTACCTTTGTGGAACAGCATGAATAATTTAAAGGGATTAGGCCAAATGATGGATAGTGGGTACTGGAATGGCATAATGGTGAGTTTGGGTCTCAGTCACTAGGCTGATTAGTATCAAGCTCACTGCGTACTGCCAGACCACATTATTGTTTCAGGACCTCATGCATAAATTTAAATGGATAGTTTATTCAGCAACACTGCCATAAAAACAAAAATGCTGTATTGCCATTGGCCTATAGTTGTCCTCTACCTCAGTGCGGGGAGGGGGGGCCTTAACTTAACCAGTTTGAGATTTGCACATTCTTGAGATTTAGCTGTAAGTGCTTTCATATGTGACAAACAAACAGAACTGAGTGTGGGTGCCCACATTTACAAGCAATAACCCTGGTGGGCTCCCTTTCAAGATAGGTGACAAATGTATGAAGAGATGGTGAGAGATCATCCATGAATCAGAACACTTATTGTGTTTGAACAAGCTTTTTTACCCATAAACGCTGCACCTTATAACTTACTACCCAGTGACATCAAACTTGCCTCTGGTGTGAGCACTGTTTGATGTCCAGGTGTAATATATGTTGGAATCGTGGGCTGTGGTCTCAGATAAAACGTGTGTTTTTGTCAGTGTCAGACTCGTGCAGACCAGAGACTGACAGACATACTGTGGCCTCGGGGCTGTGCAGACAGGATGTGCAGAGAGGAAGTGTAGATGTCTGCCTGTGAATGTTTGCAGAGGGCTCCTAACTGTGCCTTTTCTGATAAGTTACTTGTTTTTATAGGCTGGAAAGAGATTTGCCAGAGAGTGAAATTGTGTTGTAGATAAACTAATGAAAAAACCCTCTGGGGGGTTGTTATTTTATTTAGAAAGCAACTCACTTTATGGATTCAGTTCAGATCAAATGACAGTATTGCCTTTTAATAGATTTTTTTTCTGCTATAGTTCTGCCTCTTTGAACCTGGCAACTCCAGCTGGCCCCTTGGCTGTGCCATTAGTTAAACCTTCTCTTTCTCTTTGACATCACACACTCTTTTAAGTTTAACTGTGTGTTTTTGTAGAGTGAGAAATTTTGATGAGACCTTGTAAAAGGGATAGTAGGGATTGATTTTGAAAGTCAGAATTTTAACCACACTCTTTTGTCTTCCTTCCCTTCCCTCAGGGCGTGCTGTCCAATCTGTCATCCATCACGGATCTAGGGGGTTTCGACCCTGTGTGGCTCTTCATTGTTGTAGGAGGGGTCATGTTCATCCTGGGCTTTGCTGGCTGCATTGGAGCGCTCAGAGAGAACACATTTCTGCTTAAGTTTGTAAGGCAGCATTTTAACCACTTCACAGATTATCGGTTCTTACCAGAGCTGAGTCAGTGTAGTCAAATGTACTGGGTTGTTTCATGGTTTCTCATCACTAAACCAACTCCTGTTTAATAAGAAAGTAATGATCAGAAACACTTATTTATGCCTCAGAAGCCACTAAAACATTTTCTCCATCAAGCAACTTTTTTTGTCATCAGCACATTTTTTTTTCCAAAGCTGAGAATAATTCTAAATCCCAGAACCATGACAGCACAGTTTTAGGTTTATTTGGGTTCAGCAGTATTGATAACAATATGTGACTGACGCAGACAAACTTACCCTGTTGCTGGCTGTGATTCTGAGTAGCTATTAAGTCCAGCCGATGTCCATTAGCGGCAGTAAGTCAGGCGTCAGAGTGAGGAGCTAATGTGGCTTTTGTGCATTTATCCTTAGCCCCATCTCCTCCCACATTTACTGTAAAGGGATGATATAACGGTACCTCTGGGACTGCGGTTTTTGTTGCCATGCTCTCGCTCAGCAGATCATGACAGGCCTTACATTAGATCTGTACAGGAGCATTACGTGCTTTCAGTCCTTTCACAATAAATGCTGGAAACAAATCTTGTTCTGATCTTTTAGAAAACATCTTTTTTATTTTTTATGTGGGTGTGTGTTCACTGTCATGTGTGTGATGTACTTTCCAGTTTTCTGTGTTCCTGGGTTTGATCTTCTTCTTGGAGTTGACTGCCGGGATCCTTGCCTTCGTTTTTAAGGACTGGATCAAAGACCAGCTCAACTTTTTTATCAACAATAATGTCAAGGCCTACCGTGATGACATTGACTTACAGAATCTTATTGACTTTGCCCAGGAATATGTGAGTCCACTCCTATTGACTGATACTCATCTGTCTATACAGATAAAAGACAAATTTCTTATGCTATCACATGTTTCAGAAGTCATTCCTATCTCTATAAATTTATAAGTCCTTAGAAACTCTTGCTAAAATGGGTCACTTCACAGGCAGAGAGGCAAATGATTCAGCCACTGCAGTTGTGGAGTAAATCTCATGATTAATGTGATTGCATTTACTTCAAATGATTATCCAATTGTTTGAATGGAACAGTTTAGATAATTGGCTCCCATGTGTAAACACTAGGCTCTGTCATGACATACTGTAAAGGCGATTAAGATCCGCTCTCGTCTCGCCATTTGAGTCTCATTCTCTGTAGTTGCTGACCACCACAGTAAGCTGGCTACCCACCCAGGCTGACCTGAGCCAAGCTTTAAAGATCTGTTTGTAGACCAGATCAGAGAAAATAAATCTGTCAGTTAGCCAGAGTTGCCTCTTTAATCTCTGTCTGTTGTTGCTGCTGTCTCAGTGGTTATGCTGTGGAGCTCACGGGCCTGATGACTGGAACCTGAACATCTACTTCAACTGCACTGAGCTGAACCCCAGTAGGGAGCGCTGCGGAGTCCCCTTTTCCTGTTGTATTAAAGATCCTGCGGTGAGTCATACAGCAATAACGCATGATAAATTGTGCATAATCACATATTATGATTTGAATTAATGATCTAAGAGGAATGCATTGGCATCTGTGTTTATTTTAGCATTTGAGTTTATTTGGCACTGTATTCAGATTGCAGTTAAAGTGGTCAAGATGTTGATGAAAGATGTAAGAAGTAGATGAATGATTCAACATTTTCAGACAAATAATGACACCAATGTGTAGGACACACTGCAGCCATTATTTTGCCATAACCAGTAATTTGTACTAAATTGAAGTTACTCTGCAGAGCAGTTAGTTCATATTTCTCTTCATTTCTTCTCCTGTTACTCAGACATTTGAAAAGTCATTGGACTTTTCACATCTGCAGAGCAATAGATGAAATTGTAAATTTGACATCTGACAGGATCTCACATTTATTCCTTTTTTTCTTTTTTTTTAACAGGAGGATGTCATCAACACGCAGTGTGGTTATGATGTTCGTCTTCAAGGGGTTGGTATCTGTAAACATATCTTTACCACTTCCCTAGGTCTTAATATACTTGATCCTGTACTTTATTTAATTCTCTGTTTTTTTGACTTTGAGAATATAGCTCTCTGAAATTAATAAAGTGCTTTGTGACATTTTTTAAAGAAATATAAATATTTTAAAATAGCCAATTAAAATTATAGCAGAGAAAGAGAACAAGTTCTTATTCACACTATAGTCAGTGGCGGTAGCGGAGCATGATTGGCAGCCAGTGCCAGCCTTTCTGGTTAAACTGATGCAAAGCTGCTGAGCGAAATCACTCTTGAGGCCAAGTTGACTGACAAGCTGCAAACCTGTTTGATTGAAACAATCTAAGCAGTTGTTGAAGGCAGTGTGGCAATCAGCTTCATTTGTATTGGGCTTGATTGTTTGTCTCTGTGCCCCAGTAAAAATTGATTAATTTTTGAAATACGAATCAGACCAATCAGATTTGAAATTGTATACCATCTAAGCTGCAGAAAAAGTTTCTTTTTTTAAAACTGAAATATAACATGTACCTAAAAACAGGTGGCCAACACCCAGAGTTTATAGGGTTAAGTATCATACAGGGTCCTCTACATGCATCTTGCCTTAATAACAGATTGTTCTTCTAACAGGGATAATTAGGATCCAGTTATAGCCTAGAGAGCTGCCTTACTGCACTCTGTAATTGGCAACTCAGTGGGTTATGCCAGTCCGTTCACTTTCTCCTCTGTGTGTGGGTGTGGTGGTTACAAGTCACTGCACTGCAGTCAGAAAGATTGCTGTTGCTAGGCACACTGTAATACAGTGAACCACCTGTCACAGAGTTGGTATGAATTCATTTTCTCTGTGTGCTCTTGTGCTAACACCCTGGTCAATGACAGTCGGCTGAAACCATCAGTGATGTGCAGTGAGCTCCCGTGCAGCTTGTTTATGGAGTGCAGGCTGGGAAATGGGAATAGCAGGGGGAGGACACTAGCACAACAAAGATAGAGGGCTGAAATAGCTTCAGAGGAAGTTCACAGCTAGAACAACACAGTGTTTCCTGCTTTTTTATTGGCTGCCAGGAGACTCCCTTTATCTCCCATTGGCTGGAAGATAACTTTCAGGTTTTGCGAGAGAATAAAGGATTTGCCTGGTTGACTTGTCTTCAAGGGTAACAAAGAGAGCATTGTATAGAGTCCCATTCCCACCCATTCTTATTCCTATTTTTAGTGTCTTTAGCTCTAAATTGCACCTTTTTATTTTCATCTCTGAATAGACTCCGTACATCATCGGCTGAATCTGGCAACACAAACAGCCATCTGTCCGGTAACAGGAAACAGCTTCTGCCTGTTTGTTCAGGCCAGACAGGGTCCTCAGAGATACTCAGTACAGCGCCTTGGTATTCTCCATGATTTCCAGACACTGACACGTTGTAATCTAAGCATGACTCAGCTGCCACTCATTGCTCATGCCGTCCTTAGCGTCGAATGCGTTACTGGGCAGAATGCTTCCTGTGTTTGTTTTGTCCAGCATTAATCATAGGTCAGTGCTCAGGCGTTTGTTTAAATCATGCAAAAGGCCAGCATCGTCTCTGAGAGCTGATCATTTTATGTGGTTTAAAAATACTGTTATTTTCTCATATTGTAATATAACTCTGTTTTGTTTTTTTTTTGTTTGTTTGTTTTTTGTTTCCAAAAAGGAGCTGGATCGGCAGAAATATATCTACACTAAGGGCTGTGTGGGACAGTTTGAGAAGTGGCTTCAGGACAACCTGATCATTGTAGCAGGAATCTTTGTTGGTATTGCACTTTTACAGGTAAGTGGTCCTTATTTATTTATTTATTCTTTACTTACCAACAATTAGATTAGAAACATGAAACTTGGTGCATTTAAAAACAGATGTTTACCTAAAACTAACTACATGGCTAGGCTGTGATTTTGTGTCATCACTGCCATCTTGTGGTGAGAACAAGCAACATCAAGCCAACCGCTGCAGTACATCTGTCTTCTCTTTTGTAGCTGTAACATAGTTATTTATCTCACTTGGTCTAATGTCTTGTATGGCTTTCTCTTCAGATTTTTGGTATCTGCCTTGCTCAAAACCTGGTCAGTGATGTCAAAGCTGTCAAAGCCAACTGGTGACAGGAGAGATGAGGTGAGGGAGCCCTGCCCCTCAGGCCCGCACATAGTCCTGTCCAGCTGATGACAGAACTCTGTCTACTCTACCACTGAGCTAAGCAGCACATACAGACTCTCACACTTGCAGACAAGCAGACACAAAGACTTTACTTCCTGTTTACTTCAGTGGCTCTTAAAAGGGGAGAACATCCCACGCAAACCAAACAGTCAATACATTGTTTACCACTCAGCTGAGATTTTACCCCAAATAAACAGAGGACTATACTTCAGAGCTAGATTCTGCCTTTTTTGTCTTTCCTCTGATTTTGTTCTTTGGACGTATTTATGGGGCGCAGTTGCACAAGGACTCCTGTCAGCCGGAAGATTGGCCATGGGTGAAAGTACAAAAGAGGACCAAAAAACAAAGGAAAAGAGACAATAAGACCCTGCTTTGGGTCAAGTGTTGTTTCAGAGCCCCTGTCACAGTCAGTGAGGGATTGAACATCTCTAAAAACAGCCTGTTTTTAACATGCTTATCCCCACGTCCTGCTGAAGTTTGTCTTCATCATTACCTTTTGTGACCGCTGAAAAGACTCTGAACACTAGCTGGTCGTGTCTGCATCTTCCAATTGTTTCAGGAGATTTAAATTCTAACTCAAAATGTAAAAAAGTGCCATTAATTTCCAGTCTTCTTCCTGTTCTTTAAATGGAATTTCTGCATCCGCCCCACAATACCTCAGGGCCTGGCTGAAAATCTATGCTTTCTGCCACCAGTTAAAAGCATGTTGTTTTTTTTAACCATCCATGTCTGTTGAATTGACTAACTTAAAAAAACTGACAGATCCTTGAACTTCACCCTATAGTGATTGTATTATCATATTGATTTATGGAAGGATGTTCTATTGTAATATATGGAAAAGCCTGGTGTGGTTTAGGTTCTAGGTCTGTGTGCTTTGCAGGGAAAAGGGTTTAAATATAGAGATTGTTGTTTATCCCTGAGCATCCCTCAGGCACATGGGATTGCTGGTTTGGGGCCTTTGTACTTGACTAATGTTACCACATTTGTCTTACAATTGTATTTTGTCTTCTGGTCATGAAAGAACATTCCCTGTGATTATGTTGAAGATGCTACATACTTGATTTCCTTTAATAGACAGAGGTATTATCCAGCAGGCACCTGATACCTCTGACCATCAGTCTACTGCGAAACATCTTGTTGTTGATGTTGTCAGCAGTCCTAATGAAAACCAAATATTCTCAGCTGGCCACAAGTCAACTGCCAAGGTCGTGTCTGGCTGCAATTCCGATTTTATTAGGAATGCCAACAAAAACACATAGCAGTTCTTAGATAGCCAAATGTGAATTTATTGTCCCTTTATGTGGCAAGTGGCAGTTGAAATGAGAAATCAAACAAAAATTAAAAATGTTACAGTACCGCTTTATTCTTTAATTCAATGTTGTCTTTTGTTCAAACTGCTTTTTAAATAGAATAGAAGATAGATACCCCCTGATATTAAAAAAATATAACATGAATGCTGCTTTAACTTTGACTAGATTATTAATATGTAGTAGAGTGACAAAGCTAACAAGTTTCACATGATGGCATTTGAACCTTTTTTTTTTTTTCTTTATTCTCATCATTTGTTTGTTCTCCAGCTGACACTTATGCTTATATTGGCCTTTTTTGTGTTCATTATATATAAAAAACCTTTTGGCTCATATTTTAAGTCACCTTCATAACTTTTCATCCTATCCATGATCCTTACAGAAAGTACTTTCTGATCTAGCTGGGTTCACTTGGGAATTTTATACATTATTTTCTGCATTTTGGTTGTAGCAGTGTCAGATAAATAGCACAGGTCAGATTTGACTGGGATTTACTCAACCACACAGAGACTCCCATATATACACATGTACTCAGCCAAAAAAAAAATGTTTTGAATTGCAATGCACACACGCTGGAAGATGAGTAGGATTAATATTCTGTGAAGAGCACACCAAAACTTTTCCTGCCTCACTGAGTCTGTCTGTAGAATTTATATATGTTTATATATATATATATATATATATATATATATATATATATATATAGGGTTTCATTCAGTAGCAGCACCTATGATCGCCTGCTGTGTGTCTGTGGTACATGTTGCTTTCGCCCACCCGCTCCCTCTTCAGAACACTCACTGATCCGAATGCACCTGCTTCAGAGCCTGTCATTTTGATGTATTTTTAAACACAGCTCTTTTACAAAAAGAGAAACACGAGGCAAAACATCAGTCATTTGAATCTAGGTGTCATGTATGCACGAGTAGAATAGCTTGAGTGGAGCACAATGCACTGCACTGGAGTGACTGAGCCTTAATGACTTGTCTCAGATGAAATGGATGAAGGTCTATAGGAAAAGCCCATTCGTTTCAGCACTTTTGGTGTAATTAGTGAGCAAATGCCTCCAGCAACCTGAGACAACAGATGTTTACTTTATCTTTTAGATCAAATGCAGAAGCATTTACAGGATAAAACCCAACAGCTCTTCTAAATTTTCATCCAAGCTTAAAACATTTGCCTGATATGACATGATTATATTTCTTTCTTTTTTTTGCTCTACTCAATCTGTTACTCTAAATGTGTGTGGGCTTTGTGTTTTCACTAACTGGTGTAAATCAATCTGCCCCACTCCAGTGTCGAAGAGCAGGATGAAACTAGGGGTTTTTTTCCCCCCTCCGCACCTTTCTAGCTTAATCTTTTGAAAAGTGGGTTGAAACAGATAATGTGTGATATGTCTTTAGTTCAACAAAGCTTTGAAGTGTTTTCATTTAAAAAAAAAAAAAAAAAAGAAATTTGCTCTTAATTGGAAGTGTTTCCTCAGGGTCTTAAACACCTCTTGCCCTCTGCTCATGCATGTGAGGAGATTCTGTGTTGCACATGATAAAACAGAAGAGCCGCAGCCTTTTGAGTGATGCTGAGGATCTGGCTGAAGGCAGATGGAGGCCACGGGTGTCAGTTCTGCTGCCGTGCAGAGCTGCAGCTCTTAAACAAAAAAGCACTCCCACTCTCTCTCTGTAGCCACCGCCGTCTCTGAATGGCTCTGCCAATAATCACACAGTCACCTTGGCAATAGAGACAATAATGCCATAATCATCTGTAGTAGCAGCATGGCAGGAACTGTAATACAAAGACGACATACTGGAGTGTGTGTGTATTATAACAGCTATGGGTAATTCCTGGTTTTGTATTCCTTTAATATTGGAGAAGGGGAGAGGGAGAGAGAAATGCTAATTATGCTTTGTCCTTTATCATAATGGCCTTGCATCATGAAACGCCCTCTTAATTTCTCTGCTTTCCCTGTGGGCAGTTAAATTGTTCCCGAGGAGGAGCCTTATGCATACCATGAATGTATAAGTCTGTATCAGCATGGGCTGCTCAGCGCTCAGTTAGAGATTATCTTTACCCTTATGCAGCACAATGCACAACACAAATAATGTTTAGGAATGTGACTAAAAAGTTGTCTTTAGTGATGCTTTAGGTATTACTGTTACTGTAATTTTTTTTACATATTTTTAAAAATTGTTTTAGTAAGCATGAAAGAAGATGACCGTTCCGCTTTGTCTGCTTCCAAACGTGTGCAGACCCACGTGGACAGTTGATATGCAATCACTAAGCATTTTGTCGCCATAAACAGCCGCCACACGACATCACTTTTGTCAAAGTTTTTATAATCCTGTATTGATAAGCTTGTTTTGCATCATCTGAATTTATGAATGATTTCACTGAACTTTGAACATGATGCCTTTATGCACGTAATACACACTGTTATTGAGTCTTATAATCTGTCCCATGTTCATTTCAAGCTTTGAATTGAAATCTTGAGATCTCGAAGCATTTTAGTTGAAATTGAAAAAGGTGAGCGGCACATCAGATACTCACAAGTCTTACCTCATCATGTGCAGACAATGGTCACATCAAAGCACGGAGAAGCAGCATAACTGTCTGCTTAGTGAGCATATTAACAGCAACGTCACAGTTGTTACCATTAGGATTCCCATACCAAGTCGTGGCATATGATCATGAGCAGCACTTTGATGGTGGGTTTTGCAGATTTGTTCTCAATTCAGTTAATTATCTTTTAGCCACACAGAAGCTATGAACATGTATTTGTTCAGCATTTCCTTTGCTCAGTTTAAGCTAAACTTTGTCACATTTTAGTTTTGTCTCGATTGCAGCAGAATGCAACAAACATTATCCGTCCATTCTTTCCAGTTCAGGCATGTCTGCTCTGATGGGTAGCCTTGTAAAGAAACGTTGTAAAAGACATTTGTGGGACATGGTCTGTTACACTGTGTATTGTGTTTAAAATATGCCTCTTTCATATATTAAAGCATTTATGATAACAATGCAGTGGTTTCCGTTTTAACTCAGTCATTGACTATACACCTAATCAGATGTTGTATAACAGGGGCCCTTTACTTGAATATTCCCAATTTATACTATACAATCATAGTCCACTTTAAGATGTTTTTTTTTTCCTCCATTGCATTTATCTGACAGCTTTAGTGTCTGCAGATTTTTGACAACACATCTAGTAAAAAGTGACTACAGACCAAAAACTACCAAACAATATCGTAAGTAGTTAAATTTAGCTCAGTATCTGTCAGCTACTACACTAAAGTATTGCTTCCATTGTAACACTAGTCCATTAATGGTATACAATACACAATAAAACCGAGCACACCGAAGAAAATAATTTAAAAAGGAGGAATGTTTGACTAAAGTCAAATGAAAAGTCTAAGCTATTTGAGACCCAACTGCAACAAAAGTATATACACATCTGGTAGTAATACACAATTTTTATGTTTTTAAATACTTTGTGTATTTGACTGTATCTGTATTTATTTTTGATGGTAGATTTGATCCTCCTGGACTTGGTTGATACAAATCTGTGGAAAGATATTCTGCTCGTCTTCGTGGCTGATTCTTTTCTGCTGCTCTTTGCCGGAGGGGTTTTGATGCTCTAACGCCAACTTTAAAATACTCCAAAGATGTTATATTGGATTCACTTGGCCAGGTTGCTTCTTCTTTTTCTTCTTTAAAAAAAAAAAACTTTTTTTTGAAGTGTGTTTGGGATCATGATTGTGTCAGAAAATTGCTCTCCTACCAAGCTTCTTGAGACTGGGAGTCATCTTTTCATTCAGTATTTGGTTCTACAGCTTTACATCTACAGTGTCATCACCCTTATACCTTTCACTCATCCAGTCTCACATCGACGCACAGTCCCACCTTTTTCATGTTTTCACGGCAAACATGCTGGACCCCATCTGAGCCAAATTTATTTTGGTTTCATCTGAAATCAAAAGAAGGTGCTGCCAGTGTTCATCAGGCTTCTTTTCATGTGCTTTGACAAAGTTGCAGTTTTGTGAGCAGTGGTTTTCTTCTTGGACACCGTCCTTAGACGTTGTCCTTCACTCCAAAGAAGCGCACATCTGTTTGCCACCTGCAATTAGTCTAATCACTTTATTGATCGGAGCATATCTATCCTGTTTGTTTTTAACTATACACATGTCAAATACTCTACTTTTGATTCTTTAAGTAAATTTTGCTGTTTATAGTACTGGTATGTACTTTAACATTTTGTATAGAATACTTTTATAGTTCAGCTTCTACTATTGATCTGAATACTTCTTCCACTGGACTCAAGAAAGGAGCCAGCCACCTACAATATATGCTGCCAGACAGTGAAAAAAATCGAAGGACGATGTTACACAAATTATCCTACTTACATTAGAATGTTGTTTTTTATGGTTTTCTATGAAGATTTAATATTTTTTATTTATCATAAGACAGATGAGCCAGCCAATAGAGGGAGACAAATGGTGACTGTGAGCTCATACACTGGCACTGCTGTGAGTGTCTTTTAATTTCATAAGGCAGCAAAAATGCAATGCAATAATTGATTTTAAAGAAGTGAAGCACACTTTAATAAACAAAGGAGATATAAAATATAGTGATCATTATAGTATTATAAAGCCATATACATAAATCCATTCAGTTACCTGCTATTACAGCTCGTCTTTCAGCTGTTGAGAGGATAAGTATTAATCAATCAGCGACAGACTATTGATATTTTCTTGTGCCGTGCTCTCAAAGATAAAACGCTCCGCTCCCGCCCTGTGCACAAAGTGGAGCTGTTTCCTTGACAATGGATGAATGACTTAATGGACACAAGCTTCAGTGCTCTTATAGTCTTTATGTTACAGTTTCTGGCCACGGCAGCAAATGATCATTTGTAAACCTAGCCATCCTTGAAAATTCATAAATTTAGTGTTGTACCTGCTTACATAGAGTATGCAGCTCTGTGGCCACAAGAACATCAGCTGCAGCTGAGGTCCTGCTTTTTGATTTGATTTAAATCAGCTGCTAGCATGATTGTTATCTGTCCACTAAATTGGAGTGGCCTTGTGTTTTTATCCATTCAGAAAACATCATGTAATGTAGGCAGCAACAACCGACATCTGTACATCCGCACAGTAAGTCATCTTTCAAAACCAGACTGTTTAATATCATTTAAAGGACACAGTTTAGTGATATCACTGCTAGATATACACTCCATTTCCGTTATGAAATGTAATGTAAAATGTAATCACCAGATCGTATCACATATGTGCAAGGCCACATCAGATTCTACTGTCTTTGTAGTCTGAACTTCTACTTCAGTATCTTTGCTGTGCTCTGCTGTAGTAGAGCACAGACCATGGTAATATGTCTGACTTCCTGACCTTAATGTGCATAGGTATATTAGATATACATTAGATATTCTCCCATGTTCCACTTGTACCTTGTCATTTCCATATAGTTAGTTGACTTTAAAGATGCTTGGCAGAAAGTCAATAGGAAAAGAGTCTTTTCTTGAGAGGGTGTAATGTTGGCTAAAGCATAATTTCATTACATCACTTGATAATCTATTTTGCTTTGTGATTAACAGAGCACACTGATGACTGAACATGGTGTCAACAGCAAATAATGATCTGCCACGTTAAAAAACATTTTGTCATTTTGTTTAAATTATAAATGCTCCTTTCATTTTGGGTTTTGTCTATATTTCTTCAGATTTTGTTTTCTCAAGACAAATCAACATAACTAGTATAAAAGTATCAATAATAAAATATGCACTGTATCTTATCCACGCCACATCAAACCCTAACCCCAACCCAAAATAAACAAATATTATGCATGGTGGGTAAAGCATAATGAAAAGAGGAAAATAAAGCCAAGATGTGATATGCACAGAAAAGTAGCATACAAGTTTATTCTAAATACTAAAAGATATATATAACACATGTATGTGTACATGCTATTAATCTACTTTTATGACATACTAAATATTTTAGCAGAAATGCTATATATCATTTATAAAATACCACATTATTAATACATTGCATTCAATTTAAACCCACATCTGAAAAGGCATCCTATGACACACTCTATAAATGGTCTTTGGAATACATGAAGTTTCTTTATTTCTGATTTAGCTCTCTGATGTTTGTTCCTTTACAGTCAGCCAGAAGTCAGAGTGCAAAACTACTTTTTATTTGCCTGATCTCAATTTTTATGTAAGTATTCATTTGAAATGCTGTTAGGACAAGGACATGGTCATGTTTGTTTTATTGTCACGCAGCCTCCAAAACACATGTGGTGGGGCGGGTTTATGGTGTTCCCACCTCTGGGCAGGAACAGCTACCAGTCAGTATAGTTCATTTACTGGGACACAGGAGACTTTTGTTGCCTGTCTTCAATCTTTCTGGCAGTAGCTACCTTGGACGTGTGATAACCACCTGTTAAATCTGTACCAAGGACCTGGAATGAGAGGCTGAGATGAACATAATATTAGGTTGGCTTATGTTGAACTGGTCTAGTGGATAATCTGCAGCCTGCTGAATGTGTGTAATGGTATTATAGATACAGATCTACAATACACCACCCGCTGTTAAATATATAAATATGTTTAGATTTTAAATATCTGCTGATCTACCAGAACCTGTCCAGGGTAATGTTGAGTTTAAGGTTTTACTTAACTGCAGATTTTGTGTTGCTCTCACTTTCCAAACTCAACGTCTTTAGTGTTTTACTTGGTGAAATCTATTAATAAGAGACCCCACACTTCATTGCACAATAGCTATATGATAATATAAATGTCAGCAGGGGATATAGCTACATATTCTTGCAGCCCTGCAGTGTCTGACTCTCAGTCAATAACCCAAAAACCCATCATTTGTGTTCACGATTTCACTAAATTGTTGTAATCCTTGGCTGAGCAGCTGAGTTAGAGCCGCACAGTTTGTAATTAGCCAATTACAGAGCACCACGGGGCCACTGTCTTAGAGGAGTCAACTGGCCTTCATTTGACACAAAAAAGGCCTTTGTTCCTGAAGGTGTGTCACCCCAAGAGCAGTCTGGGTTTAACGTGGATGAGCCTGAGTGGAAAAAGCTATATTAAATAAACAATCAGTTGCAGATTCCAAACTCTGATTTCAGCTATGTTCGTTGTGAGCATGGCAAATTAAAGTTTGTGCAATTTAAATGCAACACTAACTGGAAATAATCAACACCCAATATTATCAGATCATTTCATAACACAAATACGGTTACGCTGTCTCAGAAAGCACATAAATCCTCTACTGTGGTTCACACTGGAGCAAAGCTCTCAACTTCTGAGTAATAGGCATAAAGTTTTAAATCCATACACTGACTGATCTGAACAAGCTTCACTCATCAAGAAACTCTTACACTTTAAGAGGCAGTGGGAAAAGTCCCTGTGGTTCTGCACGAGGGGAAGGACCATGTCAGCCCCCAGATAGGCCTGCTAGCCCTGCTGGCATAGACAGCAACTGATTTTATTGATGCGGTCTGTGGAGCTGTCAAAAGAACGCATTGAAGTAGTGGGTGACGTCAAATCTGCGTCAACTAACTTGGAGGAACAGACATCACATGACAGTCCTCAGCTCCTTGCCTTTTTATGTGTGTTAAAGGGACTCTTTTAGAGCAGCAGGGATGGACAAGGAGGGGCATGAGGGAGTTATTGACACATACCTCAGTTGCCAGAAATGTTAATATTTGAAGGGAGATACACAAACATGCTCAAGCTTCGAAGTGAAATCCTTCTTTCTGTTTATTAAATGAGAAAAATTACATCTTATTTAGTTTGGGTGGAGAAACTTGTAGTTTCTATCTTTTGTCCTTGAGCCCTTGACCTCTTCTAGTACAGCTCTATATTAGCAGAAAATGGCCCCTTCTTAGACAGGACAGATAACCACAGACATCAAATCATGTCGTGATGTCTGAGCTTCGTGGCATTGGTTTGGATTGGTTGATAGTGTAATTGAATGAGTTTCTTCAGTTATCCGAAAAAACGTGATTGAATCTGAGCCCAATTTAATTAATGGGAAGAAGGATTACAGCCGAAGTACAAAACTCACGGTCCTGCTCTTAATCTGCTGGCACCTAAAGTCACAGAAGCGTACGTGGGGTTAAGAGAAAAGAGAGAGCTTCTCAGTCTAGCCATAATTTACCCAAGTGGCTCTGCTTTAAAGACAGAATCACACAAGAGCTAATTGCATGTCACCCATTTTTAGCTGGAGTATTTATCTGTGTTATATATATATTTATGGTGCTTTCAAGGTGCTCCACAAGAAAAGTAGGGTGTGTGTGTGTGTGTGTGTGTGTGTGCGTGCGTGTGTGTGTGTGTGTGTGTGTGAGAACTAAGCAGCTTATGGGGACAAATATTTACATTTAAACTAGTTAATGTGATCTGTGTCTAAATGGGGACAAATTAGTGTTGGTCTAAGTTGGTTTCACTATAGTTGCTTTAATTATAGTGTATAACTGTATATGGTTTCATTAGAGCTAAGGTTAAGGTTACCGGAATGGTTAAAGTTAGACATGTATTAGTTATGGTTAAGGTTAGCCTCCAGAGAATGAGCAAAAGTCAGTTCACAGTTCAGCATTTTGGGAAACACGCTTATTTGCTTTCACATTGAGAGGTTGCCTGGCAATGGTAAGAAGTGCACATTGCCCAGAAATAGCTGCAGCAAACAACCCTCAACCACCACTTGTTCTTTTTGCACTTAGTTGACCCACCATTTACCATCAGACCGACATAGCTCAGCAACGACTGGATAATTTGACAGTTACAATGACACGGTCCCACCAGCAGGTTCAGCTTTGTGCCAAATACTAACAGCATTCCCATCCTTAGTTTTAGAGCTAATTGCACTTTGAATTTTGTGTTTAGTTCTTATTTGTAATTATTAGAATGTTAAAATGGGTAACCATTATACCTCCTAAAAATTTGCATGTAACTATTATCCTTAGCGTACATAAATGGGAGCACTGATCCTCCCTAACTCTAACTCTTAGGAAGAAAGTGAACATGCATGCTTTCTAAAAATGTTCAAAGTTATTCCTTCAAAAGTACCTGAAGATCCTAACTTTAATAAGCACGGGATGTCAGACAGGTTGATCCACATTACTGTAATTGTTTTTTTTTCATTAGTGAAAATGAAAATTCTGTGTTCTGCAAGTCATTCACTCACTTCAGGTTATAAACTTGATTTCTAGGGTCACTGCAGAGCTGGATATTTGGTTATTATTAGGTTAAGAGACTGTGCTGTCATTCCCCTAAACACACACAAATTAAGAAGTTCCCCCAGAGCTCCTAAAAAAGGTTTTATTTCTTCTCCGAAAGACCAAAGAATTAAACTGTAAAAGTAAATCTCTTTAAAGGGCCTTGTATCGTGTTAATTAACAAGTTAATGGCCACATTTCCAGAGTATTAATCATGTCAAACTCCACCATGAAGGGATCAGCTAATGGCACCCTGAAAATAGCTGAAAGTGAAGTGCGGTGAGAGTTACACACTTCATGTACCGAAGAGTTTAAGCTTTATTGGGCATAAAATACGGAATCCTATCTACACAGCCGTATGCTCATAATCACATCATTCCATATATTGCACAACGTATGCAGCTGCCAACACATCATACTTAATCATATTAGTGAGAAACAGGTTTTTCAATATCTTGGACTTTTTCCTCACCCTCTCCACAGCTACAGATTTGTTCATCTCCCACCATAATATATATTTCTACAAGACAATTTAATCACACTGCTTTTAAGTTTGGTCATGGACCAATAGCTAAGAGCTACACAAACTGAGTAAGTCTTTTTTTTTTTTTTTTTTGTATGTGTGGGATAAACAGCCAAACACCGTGACAACTGTGTTGAAAGAGACCTTTGTAGCTGATAGGAATGGCAGAGGATGGGGAAGCACATGTATCACTGCAGAAAGACACTCACATGAAGAGACACGCAGCTACTCTCCCCAACAACAACAACAATAGTCCTGATCTTGGCAATGTGCTTTACTGTATAGTCAGGATTCAGTTTATCTTTGCTAACTGTGACGCAATTAAAGCCTCATTCATTAGCCGTTTGTATTCATCATCTGAGTAAACAACCTCAACAAAAGGTCCTTTTAGTGGCTGTTCACAGTGATATTTTTATACAGTTTATATATTTGCAAAACCAACCCACCCACCAGGCCAATTATATTTTATTGCACACCTGTCTGCACCTAATGAGCATATCTGCACATATTTTTGTGTTCAATCTCCCTGAACCCTCTACATATCTACATATCACGTGTAAACCTGCGACATCTAATATGGTCAATATTGCTAACACATTAAATTATTCAAAACTGTAACATGTTTGAATCATTCTTTTTTTTTTTAAGTGTCAGATATGATGTATGATTAAAACTAAAGAGTTTAGCGGTCTACTGAACACAAAACACACCTGCAGCAGTGGTTAGGAGCTATTGGTTGAAAACTGTTTATTTTTAAAAGTATATATTCTTTTTAATGGAGGAGAACATGTAAACTCCGTACAGAAAGCCCTGGTTCGGCCACCACATCTCAAACCCATAACCTCCTTGCTGTGAGGTGAAAGTGCTAATCACCACACCACTGTGCCACTCAACTGGCACATGTAGAGAAAAGCGGTCTCATATCCTGAAGGTGTTGGAAGAATCCTCCTCCATTTGTCATACTGCATCAAAGGCTCACTAGAATATCTCCAGATCTATTAGCTAACATGCACTTATTGATACCACTGAATGTAGTTATTTTCTCTGATTAAGCGATTCTCAGTCTCAGTGAGCAGTGACAGGCCTTTGAGTCACTTTGCATCCCAGTATGCTGCGTGGGATGGTAATGTGGGGTGAAATAACTGAGATTGAATATTGATCAGGTGTCTGTGTACAGCTCTGAGGCACCTGAATATAATCACTTCCACACTTTTTCTCCCTCATTCTGAGCACAGCTGATGGAGCGATGACAGAGGATGCAACCACGCTGCATGAGGTGTGATTTGCCATAACTCAGTGCACACAAACGCACACACATACGCAGACTCACACAAACCTGTTATGAAAATGAGATTAGCTTACATTCACGCACTGATCCAGATGTTTTAGAACTTAATTGCTTTGATTATACATTATTAAGGAAGGTGTGAGGTGTAGATTAACTAGCAGGGAAATGCTTGAGTGTACTCAGAGTTAGATGCTTTTCCACTGAATCCAGTCTCTTTTTTTTCTGGAGTACACGTTTAATTGACTTGTGTCAGCAGTGTTAAAAAACTGGTGCTCCGGCTGAAAAAGAGCATGTCTGGGAGGCATATTGATTAGCTGCTCCTGGAAGATAGGATCCTTCTCATCACACTTCCCAGCAACACCTCCCACAGGACATCCATCTTAATGTGATATGACAACCCTCAGCCATATCAAAACAAAATCTGAACATCGATTTCGACATTCAATTTCACCACTGAAAAACACTTTTCCGCTTTTGTACGCACAGCCAGATGCAGGGGTGTTTGTCTTGCTGAGAGGGTCTCCTGCTGTGGCCTTACACAGTGTGCACTGGTAGCCGAGGCCTACCACCAATAAATACATGTTTGTCAAAGTTTCTTGCTGTTCTCGTTTGATATTTCCCATTAATCTCTATATCGCCAGACCACCACACAAAGAAGTCAGAAATAGATTTAAAGCGAGAGTACAGGGAAAGGTCAGCTTCTCGACATTCTCAGCAGCAATTTAAAAACTCTGTGATTAACTTTTTAAATTCTAATGTCCACTGCTAGACAGCCGATGAATCTGCATAAAGAATCCCAGAGTAGTCCCGGTGTGGCAGTGCGGTTGCCAAAGAACGTACTGTTCGAGTTGTGATGCTTAAAGGAGGACATGTGGTTTCAGCCATTGGCTCAGACCTGAGGAGGTAATAAAAGCCTAGAAGACTGGAGCTTTGGCAGCAAAAAGCCAGTAGAGCAGTTTAAAAGGTGCAGTTGCTTGGCGCACAAATCTGCTCTGAAGTTTATGGAATGAATATGGCCAACAGTAATGACACAACCAGGGCTGATGTGCTCATGCACAGTACGATGCATAATTTAGCATATTTGCTTCGACAACAGGCTGGGTGAGCTGGTGTATGTGTTGGTTCAACTGTTGTGTTGTGTGCTGTAGTTAACGTAGGTGTCTGTTAGTGTTTTTGTGGCCGAGGGATGTATCATTAAATCCTATGAAGTACACAATAAATCTTGGGTACATGCCTGGGCAGTATCACTAAAATGTTAAATAATTAAAATTTTGTATCCGTTTTTTAGCCCAAGATGCTTTTAAGTGAAAGGTCCCAGCTGCAACAAATGTCAGTACATTTTTTATTAGTATGAATCAATTATTACATTTTTTATATGAATTTTGTGTCTCTACGTTTATTTTTGACAGGTCCAGCCTCCTGGACATGGATGATACCAGTCTTACAAAACTTTGGAAAGATGTTTTTCCCCAGATTATTTTTTTTTTCCACTTATGTCCAAGTTCAAATAGTTGTGCTGCACCCAGATCAGTAGTATTACAGTCCTAGATCAGAGATTGGAGAGCGGCAGGTTGGAGTTACTTCAGCTGCAATAAATTCCAATAGCAAAAAGACCAGATTCAAAACCATCCTTACAAAATCACACCGATCCTCCAACATACGATAATCCACTTCTCTGCAGCTGATCCCCACATTTAGCATCTTTCAGTCATTTTTGCAATAAAATAGCAGTGCAGCTGGAGTTCTTCCTTATTCGCCTGCCGTTTATACTTGTATGTAGGACATTTATATTTTTGTCTCCTGTCAAAACCAACAGAAAATGAATCAGCCTGTCAACTTGCTTGACATGCAGAGCTGTAAAACACACAGCACAAGATCTGGGAGGTTAGCTCCTCTGAGCCTCTACAGTTACCCTTAACACCATTTCTTAGCAGAGATATTTGTGTATTTTCAAAACAGTTTTATTCCAGCTTAAATCCACACCTTCTGTTATTTTGCATGCACAGCTTGTGTTCATAAGCTAACAAAATTGTCATCTTCTGTAGATTTCAGCATTCAGCTCTTCCATGATCTGGCCTCTGATTGGCTAACCTGATACATACACTCTGAATCCTTTATGTAATTTAACATTTTGCTGTTTAAATAGTTACGTCTATAACCTCTCTATAACTAGAGTGTTGCCATCTGATCCAGTTTCTGCTCATTTCTCTATTATCACACCACCTTCATACTAAACCGCTTTCTGAACATCCTTTGCTTTTTTTTTTTATAGGAAGTTGAGCATTTACAGTACTGCAAGCAAGTACTGCGAGTGTGCACTGTATATAAACTAAATGCTCGTGCAAAAGATAAAAGATTAAAGACAGCTTTCGAGTAGAGGAAACCGCACTGTGCTCAGGGTCACAGAGAAAATTCCAAAAACTTTCCAAAGGTATTATCATAGTTCACAGAAACAAAAACTGTCATGTTAAAAGTTCTTCTGAAAACCACTGCTGAGCAGCTTGCTGTTGCCTTTGGTTGACTCCTCACTGTATGTGTCCAAGAAGCAGGGAGTGAAGACTTACGCTAGTGAGCATGCTTTTCCTAGAAGCCTTCATGAGATCACAGCAGACTTTATCAATCCTTAAGCCATGTACGCATTACACAAAACATTCTTTTAACACAGACTTTTATTTATTTATTTATTTTTAATTCAGAGGTCATGAAAACTCAATATACAGGCTATGCTTTGTAACAGTAGATTCATTTTGGGCTATGCCTGAAGGAAGGTGTTTATCAGCACAAGGTTGGTCATTATGTCTGAAGTTTATGAGGCAAGTTCAGTGCACAGATGTCTTTCAGTGTGGATCATTGATGCACACATTTAACCACATGCCAGCAGTTTTGTCAGTTCACTCTTCTAATCCCAGTTTAGTCTAGTAGGTCTAACTACAAAGACAGTGTCACATATTTTTTTCTAAAGGCATTTTTTAAATTAGGAGGCCATGAAAGGGTTTTTTCTCACTTTAAATGTGACACTTTGTGAGCCTGTTATTATACAGTAAGGAGGTTTATATATTACAAGTTTAGTATAAAAAATAGAAGGGAAGAACTGCCTTTTCATGTTGTTTCATCATCATTACTTAGTCAAAGTGACTAACTTTCTGCTTAAACTGTATTTGTTATTCCAATTTAAAATTATTTCAACAGTGATGAAACCTCATATTCTCATATTCTGCTGTGCTGTTTTGTTGTAACATTTTTCAGTGCTTGATTATAAATTCATTTAAAAATGAAAAAAAAAAAACCAGAAAGGATTTCATAGGTCACCTCCTGTGTGTTGTTCTCTACTTTAAAAATTCCATACTCTTACAGCAATTATTCATTTTTATATTTTTATTTTGATGTTTTCTTGATCTTGTATGCAGGAACATCAGTAATGATTGACCTTTCATTGATCAATCATTTGTTATACAGTGTGCTTCCCAGCTACACAACACTCTGTCTTAGTGTGTGTTATTCATAGTACTGTAGTGGCAGTGTATCTTTCATGTTTTCTGCTTGGATGTGTCTGACCTGTGTGATTTTTTTCTTTTTTTTTTTTTTACTATTCATCGCTGTGCAATGATGCATGCAAATGTAAGCAGTGAAGTGGGAGAGGAGAAGGAGGAGAAGCAAGAGAGAAAATTGGAGGTTTTAACTTATTATTGTTGCTACTGATGGTGCTTCAGTTTGATTATGGAGTTCCTCTGAAATGACACTGTTCTTTTGTAACATCGTCGTGAAATGTAATAATCTGGTGTCAATTAGTTGGAGTGTTAAAAATGCACTCCATTGTCACATTTTTTTTTATTTTTTTTTTTTCCTGAAAGGCTTGTCACAGAACTCTGAAGAGATTTTGAACCTCTTTTTAATCCAAAGAGAAATGAGAAGAGCTGATGTTACACTATCATTTCAGAATAATGTCAAGGTGACATCTTTATGAGCTGGAAACAACATCAAGACAGAAAAAGATGGAAACATCCTGCTCCTTTTAGAGAAGTCAGTGGTAGAACAGCATTTTCCAAATCAGTGACAAAGAACTAAAAGTAATATGAAACAAACGTACATAAAAAGTATTTTTTTATAGATGAAACAACCCAAATCAGTGCAGCCATATATCATGTTTACGCAAGTGTTTATGGCCTATATTCAAACACTGTTGTTATTAAGTTAGTGACTTGCAAAGGGTCATCTCCACACCAATCAAACAGAAGTGCTGCTCACTGCTGCAGTAAAATCTGACTTAGTGTTGCAGAGGATTGGTTCTCCAGCAAGACAATAAGCCTAAAGATCCATCACACTTCTGCTAGGCCTATTTAAAGTCCAACAAACAGCACCAAGTGTTCGCACTCATGGCTTTCCATCCGCAGTCACAAGACCTCAAACCCAGTGAAGATTGTTGGGAACATTTGAGAATAAAAAAAAAAAAAAAAAAAAATCAAACAGCATCACAAGACAGTCTCTGGGATGGAAGAGAGCAGGAATGTTGGTTTTAAATTTCTCGAGGATTCTGAGTGTGAGCTCTGATAAAGAGAAACAATGGACAACACAGATCTCAGAGAGGTTTTTTTTTAAAGACCCAGGCGAGGCAGAGGAACAGAAGTAAAATCTGATTAATTATCAACTGCATGTAATCTGGGGTTTTAGGCCCTATTCATGCTGATTGAGATAAAGCCTGAAACCTGAACATCCTTTTTGGCCTTCTTTCCACACATCCCCCATGGTGTACCCATAGAATACAGCTTTTTGAAAACATTAATGATGTTCACAGACATGGTGGGTACTTTTGTCTAGCAGTAGCATGATGAAGCCAGCAGCTCTCTCTGTGATCAGTCATTTTTACTCCTCTATAGCTGGTAACACAATAGAAGTGTTGACATACTGTGTCTTTGTGTTGGTAGACAGCTCCATGAGTATAAATCAGTGATTTGACTGAGGATCTCAATGCAACAGGCCATGTATTACTGTTAGTCATGGTAAAGCAGCATTGTAAACCATGAAGGCATCACTGTGTTTTAGTCCTGCAGTTATCTAACAAAAAAAAAAGATGTGTCAAAGAGAAGCACTTGCAATATGTGTCCAGCTCTGCTGAACACAGAAAACAAGTGATCACTGAGAGTTGACAGGATGTAGATTTAACAGGCTGAGAACAGTCAAAGTGTGTGGACATGTTGTGGATGTGAATGTGTCAACAGTTGGCTATTGATTTGGCCACACTCCTTACCAGATGATGGCTGTAATGCACAATTTTGTTGGTTGCCAAAAGCAGGGAGCATTTAATCATTTCCCCACAGTGTAAGACAAGTAGACTCTTAAAAAAAACAATGCAAACATCCTCTAGTGAATTTTGAAATGCCACAGACATTTTGAAATGTGCTAGTGTTTAAAGGTCCGTTATGTAATTAGAGGGATCTATTAGCGGAAATGGAATATAGAAACATGAATATATTTTTATTAGTGTAAAACCAATTTCCTAATCTTAGAATGAGCCTTTTAAATCTACATAGGGAGTGGGTCTCCTTTCAGCCATGTTACACCACCACAGACAAACACTGGGGAATTATGTTTTGCTGTATAGGTGACATCCACCGTCAGTCATGCCTGGAAAAGGAGGTGTGTTGCTGTGTGTGTGTGTGTGTGTGTGTGTGTGTGTGTGTGTGTGTGTGTGTGTGTGTGTGTGTGTGTGTGTGTGTGTGTGTGTGTGTGTGAGAGAGAGAGAGAGAGAGAGAGAGAGAGTTGAGTAATCAGATTTGTTCTGAGCATGTAAATAAACATGGTCACCAACACCAGCAAGGAGTTTTCAGTGATTTGATTTTTTAGCAGCATCTTAGTCAAAGTTAGCTTCTGTGCCTTATTAGTCACTTGGCTCATTACATTTTGCACTGTGTGATGCTTCATGCTCTCAAGTCTCTAATCTCATGTGGACATGTAACTTGTATTACAACAAGAGTCCTGTTCATACAGATGTGCAGATGTGAAGTGGAGACTGTGTCAAAGCTTGTTATTGGGTCATTGCTGGCTTTTGACCTTTCATAGGATTTGTTGACAACAAGGAAAATAAAGGAATATAACACATAATTAAGAGTTTGTTACCAATAATGGTTATTATACCCTGTGAGTCATCTTTGGCAGTATCAGCATAGAAATAGCATTGTTGTGAGGGCAGTGTGTTATATCTGGGTGGGTTTGGGTGTGGGTGGTGACATGTACATGGTATTTATTTATAGTCTAACTCACCAAAATTTAGAGGGGGCTGCCCTACTTCCACATCCACAGGGCAATATTTTCAAGTGTAATATCAACGTAAGACCGACAGCACTGTGCTACCACAGCATTTTAGTGTTAACAAGTGACATTTTTATAGTCAGTGTTGGCTCATCAGCCATAACTCTCCACATGAGCACCCTAGAAGCACTGTAAAACCTCTACATCCTGTGATTTTCTTTAATGTTTCAGTAGCAGAGAGGGAAATTGGTCAGATGTGCTTCTTTTATGATCTCATGATGATACCTTTTCCTGTACCATAGGGAAAAAAAAAAACTTTGACTTCTTTTCTCCAGACCTGGGACATGAGTGTAAAGAATCCATAATTTGATTTATGTTGCCTCCAATGAGACTCAAAGGGATTTGCTTCACTGAGTAAGGAAAGAGAAGTCAGTGCAGAGGAGAGGTGAGGAGAAAATCAGGTGATTTATGTGTTTGGCCAGATCATAAAAGGACTACTGTATAACCATTTATTGGATTAGGAATGGAATGTGTTTTTGGTGCAGAGCTGGTGCTGCTTGAACCAATGAATGTGAAGAGCAGGCGTAATAGGACACGTTTAACTCTTTTACCTTTAAAAACTACAGTAACTGTCACAACGCAAGCTGTGGGATCTCACTTTGAATAGAGATCTGAAAATCTCATTTTAATAGGTTGGCATATATTGCTTATATACTAGTTACTGATCACAACTTGTTTAATTCTTAGTGACATTGTAGTTCGTTGCCTGGCAGCCTCATGGTGATGACAAGACTCTCGGGCTAATGAACCCGTTCCACGAACAGTAGGTGCATTGTTGGATATAGACCAGACCCAGGCAAGCAGAGTTTGCTGCTGGATCTACGTTTTATCCTAAGATAAGCTAACCAGCTGATGGCCCTAGCTTCATGTTAACTAGACAGACGTGTGAGTGGTATTTCTTTAAGTTATCTATAAAAAGATAAATAGGCACAAATGCACTTTTATCTAATTTTAAAGGGTCAGTATGTATTGATACCACTTACAAGGCGATCACACCACAATACACTCTCTTTCTGTATATTAGGAAGGATCTATAGTCACACTCTAGGTGCATGTCTATTGTTTTCCAGAAAGTGAAGGTTGTACATCACATATTTGCTGTGTCAGTCTCATCCAGAATGAAAAGTAAGGATTGTCAAAGGTTTACTGAATGCAGAGCTACAGTTTGGGCTGCCATCATAATTTTATTTAACTGTATGCACAGCTTTCAAATCAAATTACACCAAGGATCCATAATTTCGAAAGCATTTTGGCCTCATGTCAAGAAAAAAAAATCTATCTTTCATAAAGCTGCTGCGATGACACATTGATGCTTCAGAGAAAATTTGATTCAGTTTATGAAATCAGCTGCACCAGGAATTTGCAGTAGTTAACATAAAAATCAAGCAAGGACCAAGGTGAAGGTGTTATCCAGGGCCACTGCGGTGCATTGTTTTTGACTCTAAAATAATTTCTGCTCAGCCTTCTGAAATCTTTTTCCACAGTATGTGGAGACAGATAAACCGGAGGCCAATAGACACCATAAATGACAGTACCTCTTATTTATATGCAGCCCTTTGCTTGGCATCCCCTAACAGCATAAATAACTTAGGAACTTATGAGAAAAGCTGTAAATAGCAAACTCAAGTGTTTTTCTTTCATGTGGGTGAGTGCAATCAAAGATACATTTTATATTATTACCACTGCACCAATAACTGAAGCATAAATCTCACCTCGATTTTTATGGTTATTAAAATAAGAAATAAAAGCACTGATGAGTTAAAATAAAAATGAAACTGGTCTCCAAGCATCAGGTTGTGTGACAAGTCTCAAATTAGTAGCTATCATCGTTCAGACTGCAGTTCCTCCATTGGCAACAATTGGGAAACAATTGGAAGTATATTGTAAGATATTTTTACAGTGTTTACATTCAGATGTAGCTCATATATTAGTAAATTATTAGTTATGGTAAGTAGGTTATACCAAAGACTACACAACCACATAAGCTTTCAATTATTTTATTGTCCAGTGGACACACTAATCATCACTGCAACATCAAAACAAGTGTGACAGCTATTCCACAATATCACACACTGAGAATTCATATCAAAGGCAGAGCTGGAACAACCCACAATGGGGCCCTGGGGCAAAAATAAGCAATGGGCCACACCTTGTGCCCAGGTTAAGTTGAGATAACCTGATTACACTTCATTTTATTTATGAATATGCAGAATGTACACATGATATAAATTGAGATACAAAAGATGTTGTTGCAATATTCCTCCCAAGCCAAGCTGTTTTTACTGCCCTCAACTGTATGTGTCATTCTGCAGGACAATGAGGACCTGTTGGTGAAAACAGTCTGGGAAAAACCCTACTGATGTCACACTGATGTCATTAGGATTTATCCTGTAGCAGAAAGACTGCAGGTGTAGAATTTGGATTTTGAAAGGTAAAAATTCATCAGAAAATAAGCCACTGATTGCATTTTGGAAAATGTAGGGGCTGATGTTTTTTAGCTTGACCCATTAAAGTTGGGATATCTTGGGTTCTAATCTAATTTTGATCATTCCTGTTTTCTCAGTTCTTACTTTCTTAGTTCACCTCCTGTTGTTAATTAGTGGTGAGTATTATCAAAGAAATTTGTATATTATCCACTCGTGGCCCTGTGATGGACTGGTGACCTGTCCAGGGTGTACCCCTGCCTTTCACCCAAAGAGAGCTGGGATAGGCTCCAGCTGATCCACGTGACCCTGGTTAAGGATTGAGCGGGTCTAGAAAATGGATGGATGGATTATCCAATTGCCACAAACTAACTTTGTAATCCTACAGCCCCAGGGAGCATTTTGCTGCTTTGATCATCTAATATTTCAGCCCTAACTAAAATAAAACAATGCCTGCAATCTTTGCACACAGCACAGAGAAGAACCATATATGACACACCTCTGCATGAGCATATGGAAAAGTGATTTGTGTACAGGACACAGAGCATATTACATTTAGTGGTTCAGTGCCATTGTAAACATAATAAATAACCATGATGAAAAGATAATGCAAATAAAATTTTCTCTACATTGCCTCTCACTTTTCATTATGCAAATGTCCAATCAGGTAGATGACATATCAATGCAAGATGTGATTACCTTTCATGTCCTCTCTGTTGGCTCTGCAGTATCACTGTATTTATCTTCTGTATCCATTATGGAGAAAGATCCTTGTCACAAAAAAAAAAACATTTCAAAGCCCAAACTTAAAAGCAGCTCCTGAGCATAGTGAATACAGATTAGTCTCAGATTGAAAGTAACAAAGAAAAACAACAGCCACAATCTGAACAATTAAACAGAAGAGTACCACCATATTATTCTGCAAATAGCTGACACCATGTACATCAATATATTATATCAATATACAGTATCACTTTTTTTAACTTCATCAATTACATTAACTCCCCTTTTATCAGTGTGTAATTGTAATCTGCCATGTAGGTTCATGCCTTGTAGAAGCCTTCTTTTAGTTCACTCCCACCTGAATTTGGATTGGGGATGGTGGGGTGCCTGACTAACTACAGCTCAGGGGGCTAAAAGACTTTATATGTAAATGTAGGCAAAACACTGAATTTGTTCATATACCCAATATTTTGTATATTTTGTCTCATGTATATTTTGAAAACCAAAGCACACATTTATTGGCATAATGCATACAAAGGCAGACTAAACCTTTAAAAGTGAAGACCTTGTATAGCATTTCTAACTGCAGACTTGTCTAACTGTATGATTATTAATTGCTTATAAGTGGTCCATAAAGGATTATCATTTCTTAACCAGAATAAACTCATTTCCTCATTTCACTTTGTGAGGGGTTCCTTATTAGAAAGTGGCACCGATAATTGTTTTGCTGCAAGTCAAATCTGTTCAGATTGAAGACATTACAATGTGTGGAGTTAAAATTACCCATCAAACAACGCATACAGCTATGAAGTGGAATTAAATTTGATCATGAGCCCTCAGGACGCTGGATAATACTAATCCAACTACTGAAAGATTACTGAGTATCTCAACATTTCAGACTTGAATGTGCTAATGTTTGCCAGTGACAGCTCTCACAAGCTTCAGCATGACATTGTATGTAGCCTGCAGTTCCTAAAGGTCGATGAAAGCTCCCAGTCCAAAAGAAAAAAGAGCCATGGCTGAGTCGCTCCTCAGTGTCCCTTCTCATCTGTGAATCTTTGAAATTCAGTGCTGATAGACTTTCTGTGTTTTGACTCAGAAAATAATTTTCCATTTTAGCCTGTTTGCTTTCCTATGAGCAGCGGTTCTGTTTTTTTTTTGTTTTTTTTTCTATGATCCTCTGCCTAAAACCTTTGACATTTTTTCTGTTGATATTGCTGCTCTTTCCTCACACCTAGTATTTTGTATGGTATCAATATCTGACTATGAAAAAGAAAAAGGATATTTCTTCACCAACACCATTCATCAAGCTACTTTTTCAGGGAGCAGCAAGACACTGACATGTGCTCATTTACATGTCTATATATACAAAAAGACATCCGTCTGATTAGATGACAGTACAGCGATAGTTGGGGTCGTTTGTCATACTGGAACCATCTGTTTTGACCACCGTGATCTTGGATGAGGTGTGGGAGCTGTGCAGGGCGTTTCTGCGGCAAAGACGCTCACGGTAGTTCTGGGCGAATATGAGCAGCATGAGCGGGTTGATGCAGCTGTGGGAGTAGCTGAGACAGATACTGATGTTGTAGGCATAGATGAAGGCAATAGTTGGCCTGTTGTTGCTCAAGTTCATCACCTGGATTACATGGTAAGGGGTCCAGCAGATCAAGAACAGGGCGATGACCATTAGGACCATCTTGGTGGCTCTTTTAGCCCAAACAGATTGTTTACGTTTGACCCGCCGGATGGAGCTGAAGACATGGTACAGAGTGAGAGAGTAGAAGGTGCTGATGATGATGAGCGGGATGATGAAGCCAAGGATGGACTGGTAGAGAGTGTACCAGTACATGTCCTCAGGCCCATCCAGGTACATCATACACACCTTGAACTGCTGCCTGCGCACAACCTTGGCATATATCATGACTGGGACAGTGAGGAGGAAGCTGCCCAGCCACACCAGCATGTTGATAATGATGGTCCACTGGATGGTCCTCTTCTCTGAGGTGGGGTGGACCACAGCTATGTATCTAGAAGGAAGAATATTTTTTTTAAATCTTGACTGCAGACTGAAACACAGATGCTGAAAGTCATTTTGATGAGGTTCATGTAAGAAATGCTAGTTTTGTTTTCAGATGTCATTTACAACCCTGTAAAGTTTCAAGAATCTTGATGCAATGCAGCATCAAGTACCATGTACTTGTGTACTTGATGAGACCAAGTACCATGTCAGAGATACACTCTCAGTATTACGTGCTCAGTAAGGTGATGAATGCAATGACAAATTAGTGTAATTTAGACAGGGTGAATTTGAGGTAGGAAATGAACACATTTCCATTTGGACTTTGCATTTGATTGCATTTCAATTTGTGGAGCTGCACAGCTAGTTCAGTCAGACTTGACCTCACTTTAAAGGACATTTGCAGGAAATGAAAGACCACTTTTGTCGTTACTTCCAGCAAGTGCCACTGACGTGGAGAAAATTATATATTTCCAGTCACTGTCTACATATTACATGTTACTCTGTGTTTGTGCCCCACCTCTCTGGTGAGATTTAACAAGCGAGTAAACTATTAAAGGATTAAATTACTCAGATACCACCATAAATTATAACTAGCTTTGACCATGAATACATTGTTCACCTTTCTAACCAGCAGCAGCAGCAGCAGCAGCGGGTGTCATCATTTGAGTATATACTATTAGTCTGACAATTGACTCAACAAGTGCAGATCTTAACACAGTCCCTTTTCACACTGAAGAGTTACGGATCATCCCAGTTAGCGCTGATCAAAATATTACACTTCAAATTTTCAGAACTCTAGTGAGCCTTACGCTATACAAAAGATTTTATTGTCTGTGTTTATAAAGGACATAAGTGTATTACTGATCTCACTGTAGTGTAAGGAAAACCTGCAGTCCATACATAAATAAATATAATAAATAAATAGGCAACTTTAGTTTAGAGCTAAACATGTAAACCAGTTTTTAGTTAATTTAGTGTCACAAATAAACTTTTTTTAAAAACTTTTTGGTAATGATTTTTCAGGTACATGTAGTGTATGTCCTGGTTTAACAGCAAAAGTAGTGATATTACTACAAATTAGAGGCCAACATTCCTAGTCCTCATACATTAGGTATCAGTATAAATATAGAAATAAATATCCATCCATCCATCCCTCCATCCATTATCTGTACCCACTTATTCTTATTTAGGGTCATGGGGATCTGCTGGAGCCTATCCCAGCTCTCTTTGGGTGAAAGGCAGGGGTCCACCCTGGACAGGTCACCAGTCCATCACAGGGCCACATAGAGACAAACAACCTCACACACTCACACTCACTCCTATGGGCAATTTAGAGTCACCAATCAACCTGACATACATGTTTTTGGACTGTGGGAGGAAACCAGAGTACCTGGAGAAAACCCACACAAGCACAGGGAGAACATGCAAACTCCACACAGAAAGGTCCCTGATGGGTTTCACACCAGGAACCATCTTGTTGTGAGGAAACAGTGCTAACCACTAAACCACTGTGCTTCCCTCACTTTTCCCAAATCAAATAAAAAATTCTGTCTCTCATACATATAATATTAATTTGTAAAGTTACTCTTCAACAAATGTTTTATTTAAATATGTTGATATCCACAAAACTGCCATGAAATAATGCATTTGTTGGCACTACTAAGCAAATACAGAAAAAAAGAATACAGGATGTGTCTAAATGTAGAGTTTGGGTCAGACATACATGATTTAACAGAGACAGTAACGTTGATGTTGGAAATTAACTGTGACTAAACTCTTTGCTCCTAAACTGAAAGAAAATAAGTAACACAACTAGTCCCGTGAAAGGTGTTAAACACTGAATTTATATTGCTTATTGTATTTTTTTTTACGTCTAATAATATAAGTCACAATGTTTTCATTAGTTTAACTAATGTTAAAATGAGATTATATCCTAGAGTTAATTCTTTTGAATGTTGATGGGGTTTTTCAAAGGGATATTTAATTTAGTTTTTTAAATTTAAAACTATACAGCTCAGAAAACATTTCAGATGATACATATGACACAGACATCATTTATACAGGCGTCTTCAGATGATTACTCCTCTAATTTAATACTTTAACTTTCTTACAACTTTTTTGTTGTTGTTGTTGTTGAATATAAAAGATCTTTAATTAAAGTGAATGCAATGTGATATTTTAAATTTTAATTTGTTTAAGTTTAATTTTTCCAGCAGCTTCTAAAAAACTAATAATAAAGCACCTACCAGTTTTGTAACACTTGGATTTACCACTTACCGATCAATGCACAGCACAGTAACAATCCCCACCGTGGTAAACTGGTTGCTGACATCCACCACCACAACCGCTTTACACATAAAGTTTCCGAAGACCCACTGTCTGTCTCTGACCAGCTGGTGAATGTTGAAGGGCATGACAAGCAAGAAAAGCATGTCTGCTATTGCCAGGTTCAGCACGTAGATGTCTGAAACCATTTTCTTCTTGCATGCCGCCACCGCATAAATGACCAGTCCATTGGCTATAACTCCAACTGAACACAGGATGCCGTAAATTGAAGGGAAAATGTGCATGAAAGTGGTTATGTCGATGTAGCTGTAAGTTGAGGGAGTTGAGTTCAGACATGACGGGTCAGTCGAGTTGTCTGTTTGGTTGTTTTTGCAAAATATGTCCGTGCTGTTCATCTTCAGATCCTCTCAGTGATCGCCCTGTGACAGCAATTAAAGTGCGCACCAGGCGCGCTCTCCAGCCGACGACCGGTCTCAAAATCTGACCAGCAAAGTGGCGCACTCTCCAAGAGCGCGTATCCGCTCTGTTTTTTGTTTTTGGTTTTTTTTTGCGTGGACCTTGTAAAAATTATATGATTAAAAACGTAAACTTTAATTACTTCTGCCTACATGAGCTTTGATGATTCCTGGAACATGTTTATGTCCAGGAGCAAACTCTGATCTGACTATTTTCCGTGCGTCTCCGCTATGCGCTTTGATGTGTGTGCGCCGCGGCGGGCGTTAGTTCCCTCCCTTCTAACATAATTTGCTGACTCAGAACACGAAAACTAAATAAAAAAGCTGTAAAATGTTGACCTGCTTTACAGTGTGATGATGGAGAAAATAAAATAAAGGCAAACAAACCTATTATTATTTATTGATGCTTTTTGATGCAGTTATTTCAGTGTAAGTGCTTAGCTTTACTTAGCTTTAACTTTAATGAGTGGAAAGTGATGGTCATTCTGTTGCGTGATGAATACACCTTTATGATAGCGAAGTAGAAAAATCAATAAGACTAAGAAAATGAAAATGTAACATGGAAAGATGAAATACACACAAAACAAAGCAAAAGGGTCTTTGACGCAGGAACCCCCTGTTCAATTGAGCCCCTTATCTTACATTACTTTTACACAATAAGACATTTGTGTTCTTTTTTGGATTTCATCTAAATCACATATTTTCAAGGGCTCTTTAAACATCCCCCTTTTTGTTTTCTTCAAATTATGATTAGTATCAGCTTTAAGAAACTGAACTGATTCGGACTATCACTAGTAATTCAGTTTTTAATGGTGACTATGCCCTGAAGGCTGCTGTGTAACCTTCATACCAAAGATGTGATTTTCTTTAGAGCTTTTATTCTGATGTCTCTGGGGCAGCTTTAAAGGACAGGAGCTGATCCAGAGTTTGAAGCAGCTCACCGCTGAGCGGGCTCTGCTGGGATCTGACCACAGGTCAGCTTTCCTCATGCTGGCTCCAGGTACCATTTGTTCATTCCCTATGTTGCTTCCTTTCTGTGTCATTCAAAGTGCACCATAATATAATTATTTTTACACCAGCTTTAGTACATAATACACTTTGTGAGTTTTCATTATTCTCACTGGTCCAAAATACACTTCCTGCTTCAATGAGCTCTTTAAACTCAGCTCTGTCAGCTTTTAACAGCAAAAGAAAAACCTGCCCCCTGAATGAAATTCACATCATTAATTCATATTTCATCATTTTGATCTCTTCAGTTTAGATCTGTGAATTCAAACCCCTTCTTCCACAGAGATAAAAATAAGACAGCAATTGGTGACAAGTCAAACACATGTGTGGTAAAAAGGCTAAGTCCAGTGGGTTTTAATGTACTTTCAGTTTCAGTGGGTTAAAGGACAAAAGAAGTTAACATTTTTTTTAAATGGAGGAGCTGCATTCAGTCTCTTATGAAAGTCGTCTGCTTTGCTAAAGCGTTTTACTGTTACAAGCATTGACTGAACATTTGTAAGATGAACAGCCATGACATATGGTAGAAACATTCAGGATAAACTGTAGTAACTTTTATGACCCATGATTTTTCATCTAACACGATTATCTGGTAAATTTTTCAATGTGTCTGATACTTTGGTTTATTACCAATAACACTCCCATCATCCTCAGCTGTACTTGGTGTTTGGTGCTAATTTTCTAATGTTAACATGCTAACACTCTACAACAGATAATACACATTGTACAAAACATCAGTGAGTTGCCAGGACACGCTTTCTCTTGTTATTACTGTGGTTAATGATACAAATACTAGGGTGCATAATTTCTGTTAATATGTCTCAAACAAAAAGCAGCCACTATGTATTGTCAGTTTGAAACTGAAGACAGGTGACAGCTCAGCAAGAGCTTCATTTGATTATCTTAGAAGGTGCCCATTTATCAGCCATTTAAAGCTACGCTGGGCAGACAAATCAAGCTTACATGGAAACTATCGCCATAAATGTCATTTATGCAAATCTGAGCTCTCCCAACGAGGCAGTATTGTGGACAGCTGCTACAAATATCCAAACCTGAGTAGTACTTGTTTCCATCTTTCAACACCTGTCAATGTGAGTAGTGGTGCAAGACAGGGTCAGAAAGGTTGTACATCCCATTAGCTCCGTGGTCAAGTGCGGAGGGCAGTTCTTGCCCTGGTCAGGCCCTGAGTGTGAAGATGTGTGACTGTCTGAATAAGAAGCAGGACACTGCTGATTAAGACCATGAGCATTCAATAAAACTTCAACCTCAATCAAGTAAAGAATAAGCATGAATAAATGACACCTAGTTGAAGTTTGCAGGCTTTTATTGACAATTTGAGGATACAAATTAAACCCCATGTACAACACTGGCTATGGAGTCCTGGACTATGTAGCCACTTACCCTATGTTAGAGCTTAATGATGAGATAACATGCACACCACACTGGCCTTAGGCAGCTCATAAAAGTTGCAACATGATCACATAAGGCATACAGTATGCTGGCACCAGAGGAGCAAAAACAGATACAACAGAAATCAGAAGAATAAAAACAGACAAAGTACAACTTTAAGTAACCGCTTTTCTGGCTTGCTCACTGAAATGCCAAGTAATCCAAGTGATATCTATGTGACAAATAGAGACTTTAGACTTTGAGTTTTTATTTAGTTCTTCACTTAGCCCAGGATAGATTTTTGTTTTGTTTCAGTGAAATCAGTTCAGTGTGAAGTTGAGTGTGAACACAGGATGTCCAAGAGAGAACATTTGAATAATAGGCAACTTTAGTTTAGTGCTAAACATGTAAACCAGTTTTTAGTGTCACAAATAAATTGTTTTTTAAACTTTTTGGTAATGATGTTTCAGGTACATGTAGTGTATGTCCTGGTTTGACAGCAATAGTAGTGATATTACTACAAATTAGAGGCCTAAATTCCTAGTCCTTGTACATTAGGCATCAGTATAAATATAGAAATAAATATCCATCCATCCATCCATTAACTATACCCACTTATACCTATTTAAGGTCCCAGGGATCTGCTGGAGCCTATCCCAGCTCTCTTTGGGTGAAAGGCAGGGGTCCACCCTGGACAGGTCACCAGTCCATCACAGGGCCACATAGAGACAAACAACCTCACACACTCACACTCACTCCTATGGGCAATTTAGAGTCACCAATCAACCTGACATACATGTTTTTGGACTGTGGGAGGAAACCAGAGTACCTGGAGAAAACCCTCCTTCTTGCTGTGAGGCAACAGTGCTAACCACTCATCCACCATGCTGCCCTAGATATAAATATTTTAAATTGGAAGTTATTCATATGTTGTCTGTTGCTCTTTTTGCATGCAATAATGGCATTTTGGTGTGAAACTGTCCCTTGACTTAAATGATTTCTATTGACTCTAAATTGTATATTTCACAATACAGTATATGCATTTATTTTAATGTGCTGTGTATAAAATTTAAAAATTTTAGCAACACCTAGTGGTGAAACTGTAAAATGCAACCTTCTGAGCGCGCCTCACACCCTATCCCACCCATTTCCAGGCACAAGGGATCGCACGAGGGCCATAACCTTTAAAACAAGAGCCAGTGTTTGGTTAGTATGCTCTGGGCTACTGAGAAACATGGCAGTGCAATATGGCTGCCTTGGTGAAAGGAGACCCACTCCTTATGTAGATTTAAAAAGCTCAATCTAACATTAAAAAAATGCAACAGTTGGTATTTTCTGGTGATTACAGACAATGTATTTATGAATTATATTATATTTCTAATAGGTCTCTCTAAATATTACATATTGAACCTTTAAAGAAATAATTTGCCATGTTGGTATATATGATTATTCACTTTCCAACACAATATTACATCAGAAGACTGAAAACTCTTAACATCTGTACAGTAGATATATAACATACTATAAAAACAGGAAAGAGAGGGAAACAGCAACCCTGTCTTGTCAGTTTGCAATTTTACAGGGTCGTTTTGTGCCAAACTGTTTAGCCACAATCTAATTTCTCCCTGGCATCTAAAAGGCAGTGCCTGCCTTGCCCAGTAAGTGATCCAGTACTGATTCAATGAAGCATAAATGTCAAAAAATATAAAAAAAACACCATTTCTACACAGACTACACTGACTCTCTCTACTACTGGTCAGAATGTTTGAACATCCTCCTCTTGCATGGCTTTCATCAGTCCTGACAAGAACTCATTACAGTGGAGAGTATAATTGCCTGTGACGTTAAGTTATTTGACTGGAGCGTTAAGGAGTTTGCACTGATTTCTAGTGGGACCATCATTCCTTTCTGTGTAAGAGAATTACCCTCAGTTCACGCAGAGAGGGAGAAAGGATGGATGGATGTGCAGTGCTGTCTGTCTGTGGGAGTTAGCGTTAAGTTAAAAATCTTTTCACAATGAAGTGTATGCTCTGTCACTGGGTGTCACCGGTGCATGCAAACAAGTTAGCATAAATAGTACTGGTGTGTGTTTTTTGTTGACTTGTACTCTGTTGCATCAATGCTCTGCATGGGTGTTTTTCATTTGATTGACTGCTAGAATCATATTCACTGTTCTGAGTCACTGCTGTCAATCGCGCTTCAATATAGAGAAAGAAAGCAGCAGGAATGCCTGATAACAGATTGCTATGGATCTATATTGTACACAGAAAATATCATTAGAGTATATAAAAGTGGTGTGGTGCCTGTACCCCCTGCCATGTTTTATGTGGATTATTTGATAACAGTCACTTTTAATAGACAGACGCTAATAGTGATCAGTTGCTTGCGAGAGCAAATCATTTATTATCACATCCTTGGTACAACACTGACCTGAGAGCATCCTGTACTCCAAGTACACAGATATACACTATAAGCATCATCCTGTAAACAGTGAGTGATAAGTACTGCCAACATGCAAAGGTTAAAATGAGGACAGAAGAGAATAAATAAATAGCTTTTCTACTAACTTCTTTATTATTCATTTTATCATTTATTGAGTAGATGCTGGTATGTCTGAGACCTATAATTTGATTATGAAAATGGGAACTGAAATGTCAAAGTTACCACAGTCCTTATATGCATTATAGAAGGAGACTTTAAAAAAAACACAGTAGAGTATTTGTCTGATTTCATACAGATGCCAGAGCAGGCATGTTGTAATTTATGGTGTGGATATGGTCATTTGGGAATTGCAGATATACATATTGCCTTTGCTGCGTGTCAGTTAAACCAGTTGAAAAACATCTGTTGTTGTCACAGCCAGACATGAATCCAGAACAAAAAGCAACCAAAGTGAAATAGTAGCCTATCCTGTCTGGTTCACAGATAGTATCACATGCTTTAGATGTCATATGAGTTTTTGTCAAGATAAAATAAACATCTCAATAAACGCTCCAGGCATTTGCATTTTAATTGCATGCTTTGGACAGTGTTTAGTGTGTTTTCCAATGCCAGGAAAGACAATCCAAATTATTGTATCCAAAGACTGATAAACATAATGAATCATGAGCAACACTGGCTTTTATGTAGTTTTTCCATAACATATAAATATAAATGTCCTGTATCCACACAAGTTGTTGTTATATTAAATGGTGTTGGGGTTATTGCACTCAAAAACCAAATGAGTCTTGGCAGGGGATCCTTTACAGTAAAATCAATGTCACCACAGCGTTTGTGCTGTTGTGCTTGTTTTGCTCTGCCCTGGCTGCTGCATGAAACAAATCTTGTGAAGGATCTTTGGACATGGGTCATCTGATCGCCTTCTGCAACTCCTGCAGGGGACTAAGAAAAATAAATTCCCATAACGTGATAAGGCATGGGGGCACAGTGTTTAGCACTGTCACCTCATAGCAAGAAGCTTACGAGTACGAATCCCATTCAAACCTGGGGCCTTTCTGTGTGGAGTTTACATCTTCTCCCTGTGTCTGCCTGGGTTTTGTCCAGGTACTCCAGGTTCCTCCCACAGGAATAGAATAAGATAGATAACACAGTGTAAGTGTGTGGGGCCTGTTTCAGTAGTCAGTTGTGCTGAGATGGATTAGCAGCCACAAGACTGCAGTGTCTGTTTTATTTGCTTGCACTCGGAAAATATAAATTTATGAAGTTGTTTTCACACGCTGAAAATGCTCAAGAATATGCATATTTAATTTATTTCTGTTTACCCTAAAAGTGCACAGATTCAGCAACAGACTGATGCTGATCTTGATCGATGTGTAATGCTTTTTAAGACATCCGTTTAGCAAGATGAAAGCACACAGTTCTTTCTGTGCGGCTTATGTAATCATTGATTCAATATGAAAAAATCAATTTTATTTCCTAAATTATCATTAGTGAAAAATGGGAGCCTCCTAGCAATTCTTAGGCTGCTGGTTTCTAAAGTGATTTAGAAAACACAAACATATTTCACATGATTTTGTGTTTTATGTTCTTCTTACAAGCTCTGGTTCCGTACATGATGTAATAATGGGATATGTTATGAACATATTGCAAAAGAAAAGTCGTTCAACTTTATGGTGTTCATAACAGTAACTTACATAGATGTAGCAATGAAAAGATCATTTTGGAGTTTTCACTGCCACAAGGACACTAAATCAGGCAGGTGTGTGTGTGTGTGTGTGTTGGGTGGTGGGCTTTTTATTCTACACTATATAAAATATGAAAATGACACAACTTTCACAGTCATTTTAAGCAGTTAGCTGTGTTTAAACTGACTTGGTAATGGAATGTCTACGCAACAACAAAAACCTGCATATAATTCAATCATATTTTATTGTGAAATATTATCACATGATTCAATCTTTGAAATTCAATACGGTTCCTCTTATTAGTAGCATTAGTGAATTATATAACGACAAAAATCTGAACAAATGAGTCTATAATGAAATCACTAACAAACCTCCCCTGCCTGAGCTCTGACGTATCAGATGATCTTTAGTTTTTCCTGATTTGTTTTGCTGCTTTAATTTAAGACTCTTATCAGATGGGTTTGTATTTTCCTTGAGGTTTTAAGTACTACTCTTTCTAAGATCTACAACCTTGTGCCTCAGTCATTCGGGACGCATGGCTGAAAGTCCCTCTAAAAGCATGACAAATATAGATATTGATATGGTATTTTCAGAAATCACTCCGTTATTTTTTTGTGTGGAAATTGCTGTAAACAAATGAGCTGTTATTTGGATAAATGCTAACCTCTAAAGGAGGCCGAGGAAGTAATGTAGATACCATGAAAAAGGATTATGAAACCAAGCAGCAAGTAGTAGACATCAATATTTTAATTATTACTGCATTTTAATGTGCTTGATCATTTTTGATGTGCTGAGATAATTTGATGTGCTGAGATAAACACAGACAAACTGTGTTGCAAAATCATTTACATTCAAAATCAGTCAAAAACAAAATCGTGAAAATCATCATGCAAATTGTCTGTAAGGTTCTGTCATATTTCCAAGTGTCTATCACACCGCTGATATTGTAGATGCTCATATTTAATCATATTTTATATACATAATTATTAGAATTTATAATAATAAAATATGATTATAAAATATGAATATATACAAAATATGATTATATATAATATATATATATTATATATTATCATATTTTCTATGTCTCCCTCGCTCACTTTGGTGTCACTTTGCCTTTATTTCTTTTGTAGATCAAAAAAAAGCATCAACCTTTCATTTGTTCCATTATTTCATGTTGATAAAAAACCCTGAAAGCTCTCCATTTCTACTTGAAGTACTCTCTACTTATTTTGTGCCATGATCTATTATCTCTAATGTTCTGGGTTCTTGAAATTAACATAGTAATGATTAATTACTAATAGTGCATGCTGATGAAAGCATACTGTAACCCTGGATCACAAGTGGGAAGTACAAATGCATGTTCCAAAGACCGAATATATGTGGCAAAAATGTCTTTTAAAAATAACCATCAGGTAAAAGAAAAGTAAAAAAAGAAAAGAAAAAAAAATGTGGCAAACAGAGCCAGAGTGCTGCCCTCTGTAAATACTGGGACTGATTGCTGAAGAGATCCAGCTGGGTCAGATGATGAGATGAGGCTGAAATTTCTTCGTGTCAACCGGTAGGCAGATGTTGCATGGTACGTCTGGAGCAACAGGACACTCACTTCTCCTTTCACCTATATCTTAACATACCATTGTTACATAACATTATATATATTTACATCACATTTACATAATGAAAACTGATGGTTAAAGAGAGACTGTGGTTACAGCTGATCAAAGTTAATTACAGGTCTACAACAGCACATTTAAGTCCAGTCTTCTTCATGAAAGTTGGTCATGCTATGTGCCCATCTAACACCCCAACCTCCCCTCCCATGCTCTCCACCTCACCATACTTTCTGCACTGGCACTGGACTTTGGCACAGCATGCAAATTGTGAGGTGCTGAAAATAGATGTAATTCCTGGAAGTACTGGGCTGATTTGACACTGTTGATCACAGCGTTTTACCGCATAGGATTGTGGGTATTGTAACAGGAACCTGATTTAGATAATCATTTCTATTTTGACCCTAAGTGTCCCAGAACTCAGGAGTGGAGCTTTTAACAAAAGAAAATCGAAGTAGCACCGCTGCTTCTTCACACTCAAAAGAGCTAGCTGAAGTGGGATTGCAATACCTCCTGGTTACTTTGTGGTAAAAGGGATTCTGGACGCTAACTTGGGAAAAGTTGCAGAATATGGCTGGAGAAACAAACATTTAGGCTACTTTGCTAAGGAAAGTCTTAGACTGCAGTCTTAGTTTATATATTTGCAGATTGTCAGTACTTTACTGAACTCATTAATAATTTATAATTATAATATTATCAGGAATGGATTCTATCGCACTTAGTTGTGCAAGAACGATGTCTCTTTGGGCAAAATGGTGTGGAAACAGCATTTTCTTTAAGACTTTACACATTTGCTTGAACTGAATTCATAATCTCTCACATTTCTGACCACTGAACTGTGTATTTTTTTTTAACTACCCTCTGCATAAGCTGGAAATCCATGAAGAATACTGAAACATAACCAGTGTAGATAAGCATCAAAATTAATGTGGGCTTGGTGGGCACTCAAGCTTTAATCAAGGAACCATCGTGGATCTGGATTGCACAACCATGTCTTGCTAATGTGCATCATTCAATTCAAAAATTTGAGTGATGCACATTACAGTATTTATATATAGTGTGCATACCTGGCCATGTAGCCATATGTATAAAGCATTATTTTTATGCTGTATGATGTGAAAGGAAAACAAACAAAATATGTATAATGATTTGCAAGATGTCCACATTTGTGTACCTCTGACCCTAAAGTGATTACAATAGCACAGAAAATGTATGTAGTGCACTTTACTGTTTTGAGCAGTCAGTCCAAATGTAGCAAACCTCATATAGAACAGTGAACTGAGTGTTTTTTTTTTTTTTTTTGTTGAATGTAAATGTGTCATTTTGGGCCATTTGCTGAAACAGTTGATTAACAAATATAAGAACACACATAGAGTTTTCATCTTATGCACTGTAGCACAAACTGAGGAGAAACTTACACACTGAAATTACTGTGCAAATAGCATTTTGCTGCATACACAATCACAGAACGCGTGGAATGTTTTATGCTGTTGAGCACATTAAGATCATTTACACATGGTCACGGGCCAGTAAATGCCTTGTAAATATAATTATGCATAGTTTGATTTAAAAAGGCTTATGTGTGCATATACAGTAATCAACTAAACCTGAGGTAAAGAGAAAATTCCTGTAACAAATAGACACCACCATGATTCCATGTCTTCAGGACATTTGTTTCAAAAAGACCAATGATTGATTTTTTTTTTTCTTCTTAGTCTCAGTTTTGGAATAAATTCCTTTAATCATTTGTATTTTCATTCATCCTGTCGGAGTTTCTCTATATGTCCTGGCTCTTAATGACCCCCTGCCGTACCAGGCTGCATATTTTCAAAAATATATCTATTAATAAGATTGCCAGTCACTTATAGTGCATAGTAAAGTGTGTGCAACATTTGAGTAATCATTTTTAAATTTAAATGTTCTTGAAACTAAAATCGAAGTACAATATCAGTACAATATCATTAAATGCTGCACTGTTGAATGACTGACTGACAATTCTAGTGCTATACTTTGTATGTCATTTTGAGTTTTCAATTGCATAATTACTTCATTTTTCGGGCTTCAGAGAGGGCAAAGAATGTTTTTATTTGTGACAGCTATCAAAGTGTTTTTATTCAAAAGTATAAAATGCCTCCATGCAGTTTATCCAATGCACGTCTTTTGGTGGTTGTATAAAGAGCGTAAGTGCACATCAGTTCGCTTTGCAGGAATACACAAACCTCAGCCAGCTTATTTTCACTTCCAAGATGTAGAAAAAAAAAAAAAAAATCTGTATGCTGTATTGATCCTGCTGCGCCAGTGGGCTTTATGAATTAGTGCTCACCATTGCCACAGCGAGAGCTCTCACCTCATTGTAGTATCTGAAGATTCATACAGTGTCTATGGAATTTCAGCATTATCACTATGCAGCACACATGGCTGCAGGTCTGCAAATAACACTGTGGCATGCACCCCCTTGCCCCCCCCCCCCCACCAACCCCCACCCACCCACACTTCCTACTTTTTTATTGGTCTATACTTTATTGCTATATTTATGAGTAATACAGAGGATCCAAAACGGTCGTTCCAATCAACCAGGGGTTGTGCAAATTTTTCCCCACTAGCCTTAAAATTTAATGAATAATTTGAATAGATGCTGATGCAGGTGGAGTTGGTGGTCAAATGGGTGTATCTGAATAGCTTTTAAATATACTGCGCTAAACTTGTTACAGGTAACACACTTCAATCTTATGGGCATCGGATAAAATCTTTGTTCGTCCAGCTTACCTACGAGCTCTTAAGCCCAAAAATGAGTATGTCAAAGATAACATCTCTTTGCCGCCTTTCCTTACAGGAGTAGAAACTGCACCAGCACAAATGGTCACAAGCAAATCGACCTGCAGCCAACCTTAAACATAATCCTCTGTGGACTTCAGTGATTCAACCACAGAGATATGGAGAACCACTAAGCCCACAGAGCAGGTAGGAATCAATAATAGATTTTTACACCACAGCAGGGAATAGTTTATACCTGACAGGTGACCTCCTTTGTTCTATTAGACACTTAAACACCTCAAAATGTGACTCAGGCCAAATTTCAGTTATTTCAGGAATAGCAGATGTAGGAGCACACAGGAACAATGAAGTTTTTCCTCTGTATCAAGTTCACCAGATATAACATGATTACAACACGGTCCTGTGGATCAAAAATCTATCAGATGAAAAGATGTCGTTTGTAATTCTGAGTGAAGGTCCCCATATTCAGGATTGTCTTTCAAGTATTCTTCTGTTGCTCTCTGTGCTGAAATAAGAAGTCCTCTTTGAAGTTTTGAGCAAAATCACTGTTTAACAGAAACTGTGCTGAAAATATGTTCATTATTCCAGTGTGTTTCTAATATTTAACAGTGCACATAAAGGTATGTGTTTGCTTTGAAACCTGAAAGCTTCTTCCTCTTGCTACTGGCACTGCAGTAAAAGCTCATTGGCACTGACTCAGCCACTTAAAATGCATGTATTTCCACCTACTGGTCAAGTGATAACACTGCAGATCATCGTTACCCCCTTTTATTTTTTAGCCCATGATATAAATCTAAATTACTGCTGCAAAATAGAGATTTGAGCAGATACTAGACATGCATGTAAAAGTTTAGCATATTTATATAATAGATTGCAGTCAGTGGAGCATATCACAGGCAGCCTCTGGGGTTTATAGCTGTTGTAAAAACAGACTGGTTCAGCCCTGTGTTGATTTGTGTCTCTGTTCTCAGGTATTCCTGCATGTAATTTGTCCAGTACATCCTCTTTTGACCCATGCTGCAAATTTTCTCTCAAACAGACCAGCAGACCATGTGAGTCATTCTAGTAGTGCATGTTACATTAAGCCCGTCATACAAAGCTGATCTGATGTTCAAGTGCTGAGAATAATATAGGTGGTGCCTCCCCCTCTTGTGGTTTGATACAATATTACATTGATTTGTAGTTGTTGCTCTTAACTATGCTCAGTCATTAGAGTTGTTTTATAACTATATTGAGGCTAAAACTGAGGTTGGCTCTGCTTCGCAATCTGCAGTTCATGAGAAAAATATAAGTGCGTGGACAGCATTGCATTGCATGACCAAAACATCACAGACATTTGTCTAACATGAGTGCTATTTAGAGTTATGTGACTGTCTGTGGTCATGAAGACGATATTTGAGAGGAAATAGGAAGAAATCCATGTCAGGATTGAAGTGGTTGCCTTATTTTCTGTGGAGTGCAGTGTATTGCTGATTGAGCGTTCAGACCCATTCAGAACCAAGATTGCCTCTCCTCTGTATAGGCAGCTCCAGCTTGGATTGACTCTCAGTCTCATGATGCTGGTAAAAATAGCTGTATTCTCAACTGGCTAGATATAATTTAACAAGCCTGTGTCTCCACAGTGATTGCTGATGGGAAGAAATGTATTCAAGATGGAGGAGTGGAAGGATCACAGTTTTATAGAAAACTGCAGGTTTTGTATTATTTTCATAAAAAACTGTTTCAAAGTCATCATGGCAGCATCAAACATTACAGTAGGTATTATGTGACCTTGCACTGTTTGCATTTGTTTGCACGAGAACAATTTCCTCTGCCTTCATATTCTATTGTAGATGTGTTTTCCTTCGACAGTGAAGACAAGTGTTCAGAGCAGCAAACGTTTCTCCATGCATTCAGAATTTTCTTTTTTAATATCCTCCAAGGAAGCTCCTGGGCTTGGCAGCAAAGCATGGGTGCCTGTGTGAGTTATGGCATAGCAGCTCTTCGGAAAGGTTTAGAAGAATTGGTGAAAGAGCGGATTTCATTGAAGAACACACTATTAGTGAAAACTTATCACATCACTGTGCAGAGCAATGCAGGAGAAGTCCTCCTAGATTCTTCCCAGATGAAAAGGCTATAATATAGGACAGACAGTATCAAGTACAGGGAAACGTTGGTCCCTAGGGGTAACAGTAAAAAGCCACAGGAAAGTATGTTTTTTATGGCAATAAAATGGTGAGCAAGGAGTCCTGGATTCATTCTTCTTCACCTTCCTGTAGGCACTGAAGTCATTCCTCTCGTTTTTTTTCTCTCCTCTCTTGTGTGTTTATGTGACCACACATGCTATCCTCCTGTGTGTGTTTGTGTGTGTATAAGGTTAGTGTGCCGTGGCATCGCTGGGTTGAAGCTATGTGGAATGAAATTTATCAAAGTCAGTGGAGCATTGTGATGAAAGCTTTGTGAGAGAATTTCAACCATAACTATAGCCAGGGTCCATGCAAAGTCGTTAGTTTTCTCTTGCTTTTTAATGAAAGTTCTCCCCTGCTATTTTGGTTCGCACGGTCTCAATATAGCTTTAAGCTTTGCTGTTTATACTGTCAGCTGAATTGGTTGGTACCATCCATTGGGCAGGATGTGAGAATTAGAATCATCCAAAAGTTGTTTAGCTGGCTGAGAATCTGAGCAACCGGCTATCTATCTGCTGTGTCCCTGGAGACAGATTCTCCATATTCAATTTGTTCCATCCAGTTTCCATTTGGAAACTGATTGACTCAGTGCTTCCCTGTTCACCATAATCACCAAATAATTTACCTTGTTGTTATCAAGAGGCAGATAATGGAAAAGAAAATAAATCCCAATCTCTGCTTTGTTAGGCCTGAACATTCAATCAAATGCCTGAGTTGTTTCTAAGGGAACAAGAAAGGTAAAAGGAAGAAGATACTTGATATGTAACACCTATTAGTGTAATATCTTTTATGGTTTCTTACCTATGTGCTCAAATGGCTTCACATACCTAAGGCCAGTCATTTATTTACAATAACCCAGCACATTACAGTAAATGGCATGGCTGAGACCAGGTATGATATCCTCTGCCACTTGCAGAATGATTACAGCCCACCGCCTATACGTTTACAACCTCCAGGTAGAGCACAAAGATATACAGTTGACATTAAGTCACTACCACTGTAAATGGACCACAGTGAACACATTCATGATTGCAGCACAGTAGCCTTGCATCAAAGCATGATGGATGATTTGCCATCAAAACTATTTTTGATAACAGATTTGCTCTACCAGTTTCTGTGCTGCAGATTTGTTGGGATGCAGACAGCAGCAAAAATAAAAAACAAGGCACTATGAGTAGTCATGTCTCACTTAAAATAATTTAGATTCATTTTTTAGGCAACGTTTGATCTGCCACTGACACACTGCTGCTTAAAGGCAGAAACTTGAATGTGCTGATGTTGAATTTCATTTTCAGCTGTGAAAAGTTTCAACAGTCTCCAATTATTTGCAGATTGGATAATGAAATTCACACCATTGTGTATTATATCTGCAGTTTCATCAGGTGAGCATGTGGAAAAAACAGCTTTAAGTTATACACACTTAGAGATCCTACTTTCTTTAAGACACACATACACAAACATACAAACAGAAACAGCAGCACTTTCCTGTCACATTCAAAGGTTTAAAATAGTACATTCATACCAGGCCCCAGACAGATTTCACATCATGTCGTTGACTATTGACTGAAAACCCAGTGATATATTTTCACATTTATATAAGAATTGCATAACATGATGGATTTCATTTTAAAAATACCCCCCTCATTAATTTTTTTTCTACAGCAGAAACTGTGACATTCACTTAGCAATCGGCTCATATATTAGTTATACCTCATTCTCCCACAGTCTTGAATGTAACAAATTATGAAGCCAACCATCAGAAACATATGTTGTTTTAACACCATTAACCAATAAGTGCTGACAATAGCATTGCTTTCTCCCACTCATACCTCTGGCTGTTGTGTCTGTATTTGAACTCTGGTCCTCTGCTGCTCAACATTCTTGTCCACTCTGCCATTAACAACTTTGCATTTCTGTGCAGTGCAAAGAAAGGTCATAGGAAGAACATACTGTAAGGCTATTATCAATAAAACCAGTGTCAACGCTATCTCTTCAGCTCTGAGGTCTAATTGATTTGGTTCATTTTTCACAACAAGTGTTCAATGTGCAAAATGAAATGTAAAATTAAGTCAGTAGTGGCTAGACCCAGCACACATATAAGCATTCCTTCTATATATAATGTGCAAAGACTTATTACAAGGCTGAATGCTTATTACCTGTTTGACTCAATCATTACAACATGTATTTTTAATTATGTCTTGTTTCCAACACTGGTCAAGTTAATAGCACTGCACCATAATTAATACATGAGGAGTTTGTAGACAGCCACACACATGCACACACACACACACACACACACACACACACACAAACACAGCAGGACTATTTATATTGTCATATTATATTTTATTACCTTCTGCTTTACTCTTATTCATAATAGAAGGCACATAAACATTTTAATCAACAGAAACACAGAGAATTGGAAAAGGCAAAATCAATTTCAATCAGCAGGAATCTGACCTGATGCTAACTATGGGGTACTGAGTCACTTTCAGTAACAGTGTAAAGCCGAGCCTGACAACATTAGAGTGAAAATCAACATTTTCTGTTTGGTGTCAAGTAAGTTTATGAAGTTTGTCACCTCAGTTTCAAGGAAAGACTATATGAGTTAAAGGGAGTATCTTAAGGCTAAGTTCTACTGCACAGTTAATATTGACTGAAATTATGTTGCAAAGGAGTTCAACAAGATCTCACAAAAAGATGTTTTATGTCATACTAGTAGCTGCACCTGAGGGTCATCTCCCTGCAAGTACTGAGCATATTCACCCTGGACAGGTCTTTGGGCTATAAGAGAGATTCAACGGACGCATACGGAGAACATACACACTGCACTGGAAGGGCTTTCCTCTCCTCAGATACTAGGACTAACAAAAGACAGGTTGTGTGTTTTTTGCCTTTGGCACAATTTGGTCCAGTAATGAAAATGTGTATTTTGCTATAACTGAAGAAGAGTACATTTACAGAAATCTATAGGAGGAATTTAGCACATTTGTTAGATTATGAATAGGCTATTCTGATTGTTTAGATAAAGTTGAGTGTCATCAGCATATGTGTGTAGAAAAATAAGCAAACAAACACACACACACACACAAAAGAAATTTACAAATGATTTCCTAAACGGAGGGATATGAAATAGTGCCCCCCACAACAGGGAATGATTTAAAAACAGCAGTCCCTGCCTCATCACCTGAAAAAACATCCATGTACTTTCATGTTTCCACACCACAAAGCTCTGAACATGTACCTATGTTCTAAGCATTTTAGAAAAAGTTATATATTAATTAATTTAAAGCAATTTCTCTGAACGAAGTGTAAAAGAAGGAAAAGGAAATCCTGAGGACATTTCCAGGAGCATACCTCAGTTTAAAGCACTGTTGATTTTCTGTGTTGTGTCTATTGCAAATCCTTTAGCAATACACCTTGTAAATGCAATACACACATGTAAATGCAGTTTTATGAGTAAATGTTGACCAGCAGTCTTTAAATGTAGCTCAGCAGGGAAGGTTGGGTTCTGTCCATCTTGGTAGAAAATGGGTGAATGTGAGTATGTGTGGCATAATGTGCACACAATGTGCAGAGAGTGATGTTGTTAAATTCCTTACAATAAGTTACCAACAAGTGAGGCTGAATTTGGATTCAATCACAAACAATGATTTTGTGAAAATGATAAAGCTGATATCATATTAGCACTTTCTGGAACAATTCCAATGTTTCATTTCCACTAGAGAGAGTGGAAGGACAAAATGCTGATATAATTAAATAACACTAGAGTCTGTCAAGAGAATTAACTTTCTTCCTGCTTTTTTCATTAAGATTATGAGGAAGTGGCTCATCTTTCTTTATAGAATGGCATCTGCTGATGAGTGAAGGCCACTTATTATGAAAAATGTGTTTCCTTGATCTTCCAGCTCATAAGACACCCACACACTCCCACACACACACACACACACACATACTGATGGATGTTATTGTACTCTTTTTTTAAACAGTAAGTGAGTAAATGTCAGTATTTTTTTACATACACTCTATATGGAATAGGATTAAAGTGAATCAATTTAAGCTGTATTATTGGAGAATTTTAGCCAGTAGGGTGCAAGCTGACAGAAACACAGTACACTACTACAATATCCTATTATAGCTTCATAAAGTTGAACTACAACTATGAGCTAAAACAGCCTGTAAAGTTCTGTAAAGCTAAAGAGTTGAGCATTAATTCTTCATGAACTGACCTAGACATCTATTGGGATACATTTTGCACAAACCAGTCCTCCTTTTTGGCAAACCCCAGTCCAATAGTCTATGAAACATTTACCACAATCATTAACATGAAGCTTAGCAATCAGCAAAAAATGTGTTGAAGGTGCACACTGAGGTTCTGCTTATGAGAAAAAGGCAAACCAAAGCTCTTTGACATATATGCAATGAGGGATCTGATGCTGCAACACTGGCTGGCTGCAGATTTCTTACATATTCCTGTTCTTTGATCACTGCCTCCTCTTAACTAGGTCCATTGCTCGTGATCTTCTTTTATTCTGGCCCCTCCTAACACATTTCCCTCTCTCCAATTCAGTAAAAATACAGCTGGGTCATTTTTCTCATTCTGCTTGTTATTCTGATCATTCATGCTTCATGCTTAATGCTTTCATTATACTTAAGAGAAAACACATTTTTGGATAAGCTGCATTATATTAGTGACAGGCTGGTCGTATTTTTCAAGCTTGGCTCGTATCAGTAGATAACCTTCATATGTTAAATGGAGCAACAATAGTCCTTTCCCAGATGAAATTGCAATGTGACAGTGTCTTTTATTATCACTTCGTCTTGTCCTTGTCTTTCTCCAAAGACATGTCAGCACTGCAGTCAACTGTACTTTAACCTTCAGATTAGTTTCTTCTGCCATGTTCTTTATCCTTCTGTGAATGTGGATGTCAGCTCTGTCACACAAAATGTAAACGGACAGGGTGTGATTAGTTTTTTTCTCATTTTTGTCTTTGAGTTAAGGTTGCTGGTACATATTCAAGCATAATCAGAGAACGTTTCATTAAAAGGTCACTAAAAGAAATGTCATTATGCAACACCACCGATTACCGTACATCTGGATTGTATTCATGCGTCCAAACTATTAGGAAAATGTGATTCTTTTTGTGTTCTAATTTCACTGCATATGGTCTTGTAATTGTTTTTGTAAGCAGAAATGTCAAAAATGAATTGATTCCATCTCCTATTACAGAACATTTTTAGACATCACCATGGGAACATACTTCATGGTGACTTTGCATTGACCAGATAAGTTGAATAATCAACAATGAAGTGTTAGTTACAGCACTTGTAGTGTCCAGATTGAGCTCAAGAAGTAACCAAATTCCACTAACTTATGTGGTTACATGGTTACAAGGCAATATGGTGCAACCACTGAATTCAAATGTCAGTTCTAAAAAATTCTGGAGTGATTTTATGCTATAACAAAATCGATCTCCTTTTTATGAAATATCAGGAAATTTTGAAAATAGACACATGGGGTTCCCTGTAACTGGCAACACTGACATGTCAAAATAGAAATCCATAAACCTCTCTTGACAGTGCATTAAAGTGGACAGATCCCCATGATTGATTAGACATCCAGCTGACAGATACGCAGCAATTGTTTATTGTGGTGGACCCTGGGAACGACTGGGTGTTTATTGCTGTCTGGTCCAGCAGTATTTCAACATAGTATCTCACTCCTTAGAGCATTGGGAAGCAGGTTCACAGCAACCACACACTACCAACTAAGCATCACTGGTTGGTGAGTAAACTGAAGCATAGCCCTGCTGTGTTTGCCTCTGCTCTCACCTCCTCAGACTGATGTTTTCACTTGCAGGTATATTGCATTTACTGAGAAAATAAAGTATCATTATGGATAATTTAGGTGTAATTATCCATCACAAACAATTAACATGTTTACTGAATTCCCTTCAGGTTTGTAAGTAGATACTCTTAGGAAATGGAAACTGATGTTTAGCATGTTGGTATTGGGAAATGGTGGGCATGTGAAACATTCAATGTATAATCACTTCAGTCACATTTGTTGTTTGTGCATGTTTTTAGGACAAGATTTTGCATATCAGTGACTCAGATTTTCTTCAATCACATTCATCATTTGGAATACAGCTATTTTTGCAAAAAATGGTTCATGAATTTTAAGGAACTGTAGGGGTAAAACATCTTTTGCTTCTATCATCTGCTGCTGACAACTTTGCATTCACTAGTGCACCTCATTATCTATTAAAATCACTGCAGTCCACTGGCTGAAAATGACTGACAACAGTTCAAGATGGAAACTACAAATTAACAGTGATGCTGTGACATCCTCCATGCCAAGGCCTCCTTATACTGGAAAGAAGCAATGTCACACCGGTGCTGCATCGCTTCTACTTGCTGCATTTTCTGTGAAGTGTGAAAATCGTATGCTTTCAATGACCCATGGTTTGCACTGTATCAAAAACAGGGCATGGCAGAGTACACAGAAACAACAACATTACTTCCCCCCTTTTCCCACCATTTTCCTGCCTGGAGTGAGTTATGTATTTCTCCAAAGGTGATTGCATTTGTTATTTTTAGAAAATAAAATAAATTTCATAATATATGTGTGGGGTACTTTCTAAGTAGGCCAGTAAAGAAACAAATTTTTTTGTGGGTATCAGTTCTGCTTGAGCTGGAGCCAAGAAAAAAAGCTGCACTTCAACAAGACATCACCTGACATCTCATCAGCTGCATGGTGAGTGGGAGGTTGTGGTCATTGTATTACTACACTGCCGCTACATTCAGTAGAGAATGACTCAGGCTTAGAGCATGGTAGTTGGTTTGATACATGTTTATGAAAGTAAATATGGCGTAAATGGCTCTGTGGGTGAGCTGGTATTCTTGTACAGTCACTATCCATTCATTTCCTGTGGATCACATAGAGACAATCAGTCGTAATGATGTCATGGCTCTTAGCATTATTTATATTGAAAGGTCATTTTCTCTACTTGGAAGCTGTGTCTATCACATGCTGGGTTCAATTTCCAATTTGCCACAAGACTGCCTGGGTCATTCTTACTATTTATCAGGGGAAAGACAACCTAACAGTGTTATAAAATTCCCCTGGAAATTAGCTGACTGCTTCTTTTATTGTTTTCTATAGAGCCCTCAACTGGGGCAGGCAGCATAATGTACCATCCAGAGTTTGTCTATAATAGCGTCATGACAGTTTCAGTGAATAGGTTATATTTAAACCCTGACTGAATCAGATTTTGACATTTACACCCAACAATGTTTGGTTAAGAATTATAAAAACTGTAGAGACATTGGATTTCCTGTAAGATCCTGCTTTGATTTCATAACCGATTAGAGTTTTTAAAAAAACTGTTATAAAAACATCCCACCTAACCAGTCAGTTGAAGCTGAGTTTCAGGTTTCAGTAATGTTTGATATATGAACAATAATTTATTGCCAATTTTTGAAATTTTGTTCCCATATACAGGTAGGTGACATTGTCTGCATCAGCTATTTTTGATGATGCAATAAAAGTCAAAGCAAGATTATCAAAATTCATAGTTCAAGAACAAACTGCAAGATTGTTTATTTCTTCTAGTCTTCTAATTAAAACCCTTAGGCTGCACTGATAGTTTAACTTCCAGAGGCCTAATTAGTTTTGAAACCTCAGAGATCTTATTTTATATTTACCCAAATTCTTGCATGCATTCTATTTCCTTACCAATATCATTTAAAATGTCCTGATTATATGACACTTTAATTGTATTTACAGGCTACCAAAACTAACTTATTTTTTAGAGATTTTAAAATAAATACAAAATATATAAATAAAATAAATAAATACAATATCCTCAGATATCTTTATGAAAAAAATTAAAGCCACACCTTAATGTACAGTCTGATGTTAGATAAGATGTCTCCAGCTATTTCATTGCACATGATATTGTGACCTTGTACACATTACTGTTTATACTTATAAACCAAGAACTATGTTGCATTTTTTTTAAAGCACGCAGGTATTTGTATAGCATGTTTGGTTCAAAGGCTTTTATGGGTATGTGAATGTGTGACTCATTACAGCTTTGAAATGCATTATATTTGAATTTGTGGCTTCCTCCACAGTCTTTACCTTCCTTTTAGCCTGAATCCCATTTGGAAAGCTAGAAATTAGGGCAGCAGCTCCCAGGAGAATTTTGAAATAAAGCAGAGTTTCTGGAATAGTGCATGTACTGTGTGTGTTTGTAGTCGGTGATCTGCTGGTAATTGCATTACAGTCAGTAATCACTGATTGTGTAAAAATTATAAACACACTATTGTCTCCCCATCTGCAGAACATATCTGGCAGCAGAGGATCACAAAAAGACCTGCTGGGAGAGCAGAAATCTAATCATATTGTCGTCTGCATTGTTTCCCTGAAAAGTGAACATCAACTTCATAAGTGGAACTCTTGCTCTGCAACAAACAACTGTCTGACTTTGAAACGTCACACTAAATTCAAAGCTTCAAATGGGCGCTTAAGAGATCTTGAGCAGACTATCTTAAGTTATATACTGTCAAAGGTCACTCACTGGTCAAGCAACAGACAGAAAGATACTTTTCAGCCAGAGTATTTCCTGACCCTTCTATAGACAAACAGAGGTACTACACCAAAAGCATTTTTTGTTAATTTGATATGATAATGTCTGTTTCTTTTCACCTCTGCCAAAAAACCACAGTGAATGACTGTTATCAAGTCTGACTGCTACTGGGGATAATCATTAGTGTTACTAACATGTTGACTTCGCATCCCATCCCTTGGGTATTACTGTGGAGAGCAAAGCCTACATTGCACCACACTCGTTTCTAATCATGAAGGTACAAGGTCTTACTCTGAAAGGGAGAGCCTGCAGATGACATCATGCAGCTCCATGGACAGCTGTCAGTATGAGTCAGATGAATGTGGGCAGACTGAAAGTCGCTGTGTTCCTTATGTCGGGGAACAAAATCCTCCTGCAGTGTGGGAGCTTCAAATGGAGTCAACGTCAAAATATGAGTAACTACTTTGACAGGAAGCTATAATATACAGTACCTTCCAGGTTTGCAAAACAAAAGATAACAGATGTGAAAGAAGTTCACCTGTGGCGTTTCTCTTACCAGCATGGAGTAGTGCCAGGATTGCCATTTAATAAGCCATTGTGCCTTCTGCATAGCAATGTAAAGCTGATCTGTAATATCACTAAGCAGAAAGTCCAGAAAAAATACAATTAAACAAATGTATTTTAGAACTGTAAACAATGAACATTATACAAACAAAAAAACAAAAACAAAACATATATTTATAAGCTACTTTTCTAGTGATACATACTACAGATTTGCATGTGCTCAATTATACATTCAGTATGTGACAAACATGTGCACTTCCTCATAATGAGAAGGAATTATTTATAGCATGCTGTGCACTTATCATTTGTCGGGCCCAACAGGTACAATAAGATGAAGTTCAAGGACACCCAAACTTGTCTTCTTAGCAAGCTGTTACTTGGACAAACATTCATCATTCACACACAAAACTGCAACACATCTAATCCCTCTCCAGCACAGGGTATTAATTGGATAAACAAATCTCTGCTACACTATGTATGTGGCAGGGACCTCTGTTCTTGACTGAAATTAATAGTACACACAAGCAACAGTAGTTCACTGACATATACTGTTTGCAGGAGTTTAATATGCATATTTAATGCATGACCCTTCATTTTCGGCATGGTTAAAACTCTGTAAAGAATACAATTACTTCACAAATTACTATTGCACGAAAAAAATATTCGGGAGTGTCTTTTCAGAAGATAATTGTATTCTGAGGCCTTCATTAAGAGCTTCAGAAGTACATGTATATGCTCATTCTCTTCATGTTGAACTGGTGGAGCTTCTTAATTAACACCTACTCCAGCCAACAAATAGAGAGAACAAAAACCATTGTTGTTTCTAATGCTGTCTTTGGCCACCCCCTTGAATTGCTGATGACCATCTCCTCTTTTCCATGTATCATTTTTCTCTGTATATATAATTGAATTATGACCTGTGGCACTGCTTTGTCAAATTTGATTATATGTTTTCTTTTGTAAAAAGACTGAATACACACAACAATAGGAAGATGCAGAGAAGGATCCAGGCTGTAAAAATTTAATTATCAAATTACCAACTACCACTACTGTTCCTGTGTTTATATGACCATTAAGAAAAACTGTTAGCATGACATCAGTCTTTAAAAAGACTGTGTATCCATCAAGTGTGTGTGTGTGTGTGTGTGTGTGTGTGTGTGTGTGTGTGTGTGTGTGTGTGTAAGGTGGAAAAGTGCAACGGGAAGGGGGGCACCTGACCTCTTCAGATAATCTATTTATGTCTTTCACACTTCATGAATACCAAACCAAAATACATGGCTCTCAAATATGTTTATCAAATGTCCCAGTGTTATCAGTCACAAGTGTATCAAACCATTAAGGTGAGGATACCATACACTGATCATAGCTTATATATTTTTCCTTGTGCTTGAAACATTGTGACATCTGCAAGCCATCTCTACCTATCTAAATAAAAGCCTTGTCTGAAATGCCAGTGCTGCTGTAGTAGAATGTTTATAATACATTAATAAAATATGAGAACCTGAAGCTACAACCTGCTCATTGTGCACATGTCACTGATAACACACGATGCAGTGCTGTCTTTCTCCGGGGTCTTCTGTTACCTATTTTATAAAACATCATTTGCAACTGATGACATGAAACAAACACACAACAATAGCAATAAATAAATAAATAAATGTGGTTTTAAACCAAGCTTATCTAAATTTATTAACAAGGTATAATAAAAGAAATAGAGGGGATATAATGGAGCATACACTGTTTGATAGCAATGAAAATAGACTGTAAACTTCTAAAAATAACTACTTTTTAAAATCATCTAGAACTTTGACATTGAGAGAAAGCTGTTTTTTATTTATTTTGCATCCTGGGAGCACAAAATTTAAACAGACCCCTTTAAACTCAAAAATTATAGGCTATATCTACCATTTACAAACTATGATATTCTGCTGTATCACTTAACTTATATTTTAAAAATTACAGGCACGTGTGATTTGATTTGAAAAGATTTAATAGATGAAAGGCAAGGTTCTTCCAAAGTGGATATACATTGTTTGAGAATTAAATCCTTTACTCAAATAAGGATTTTATCATGGTGAGTAAAAGCGCTCCATTGTGGGAGTTAAAACTAGCATATTATGCATGGAATGAAGGCTGGGATAATGGGATCATTTTTCTGAATAATTTTGCCACGGTACAGCTGGACATTATTAGGAAAAGCACAATTAAATTAGCCCACAGAAAAAAAAACTCTAAACTCTTTGAAACAAACACCAAGGTTATGGTTTTTTGGTTTTTCTTCTGCAGTAACTCATTAGGTAGACCCAAGTGAATTGCTGTTTTCAGGATTAAATAAGATATTGACTTTAGTCAGCTAACAACAATGTTCGTCATTCCCTGATAACTACTTCCTTCTTCAGGCTGGTTGTTAAGAGGACTAAACTTGAATCCCACAGTTTGCACTGCTCCTACGGTAGTTTTATGGAAGCAGTAATTAATCCATATATGGACACGTACCGTGAGTGCCACGCCCAAAACACCTCCTCGTTTTGCGGCTTGCTGTGGCCTGTGGTCGCCCTGCCCCGCTGCCAGGAAGTTCAGGAACTCGGTCACCGCCCCAGCCCCCGTCCCCCGCCTCATCCATTGTTGGGCAATAGTTTGCGACATAGAAACCATCCTAAGCGAAAGATTTCAGGGGAATAGCGGCTCAAGACCCGTTTAAAGACATTCTTGCGTTTTGGTTTCGTTATATCTGTCGAGGAGGAGTATTATCCACGGTGGTTAGTTAGGAGCTGAACTGAGTCACTGAGGGGAGAGAAAGGGAGGAAAACTTTTGAGGCAAGGAATCCCGAAGTTTTCGGTCCTCCATTTTGAACTTTTCAACTCCAGTTGTTTTTGGTGGACTGTTTTCGGTAAGTTTTTTTTTTTGGTCACGACTTTAAGTTAAATACTTGAACCACTGTTGAGTGGAATCGTTAATTGGACAGCCTATTAAGCACGACAGTTAATGTTTGTCGCAGTATTAGAGGAGGCCAGTGTAGCCGACGGTAATGTTTGTTGTGTGGGCTAGCATTAGCGTTAGCAAGGTGCTGTGTTTGGGGTACTGAACGTTAGCAGGTAACATACTTTAAGCTAAGCGACTTATTATAGAGAGGAAACCTGTGGAGAGTCATTTAATGTCGGTTTCAGTTGACGTGACTTCAAAACCATTGTTAATATAACAGTAGGTAAAGTTAGCTAGCCTAGCGTTTCAACAGGTGTAACTTAACGTTAAGCTAGCGTTGCTGGTTAGCACCTAGCTGGCCAGGTGTTCGCCCCACCCTGTCGCTCTTCCATCAGCAGTAAACATGTTGTTATTGGATTTAGCTTGTATCTTGTTCGGAGCGGGTGTTTCAGTGTTTATAATATGCAGTCTTTTTTTGCCGGGCCTCTTTTATCATATGATTTATTGAGTTTTTATTAACCATATCACACGGAGACAACCGCAGCGTTACAGTAAACCAGCCTTGCAGATAGTTTTGGTTTCTGTCGCCCAGATTTTGAGATAGCGTTGTCACCATTTGAGACTTCTTTTGTCACACCCATAGAGAGGACTGGAAGAGTCCACAGGGTAACTAACTTTAGATGCAATAAGTATTTCTTAGGTTTTAGTTTAAGTAGAAATAGTACACGCATGGCTTAAACAGACTATGAGATTGTTTCTAAAAAAAATGTGTAGTCGGAAGTGGCAGGAGGTGTTTCAGCAGTGAAGAAATCATAGCTTGCATACATGAAATCTAAATGATCTGCATCGTTAAATACCGCTAGGGAAACTGTTTTCTTACACTTTGTGTGACGTGACCTTTTTATATTATAGTGGATGAGAAACCTTGTAGTGGTTTATAAATAATTGTAGCTTTAAAACTGCAGAGAGTAGTAACAAAGTGCCATAAGATTTTGGCCCATGATAAAATGGGTTACAACTGTGCCACGCAATCTGCATCCATCCATACATTTTGGCATTTTTTCTTTTGATTAAAAGTTAAATGGGGCCATAGATCATAACAAGTAGTTATAGTCCACCCAAATTTAAACATTAGTCAGGATTCCTGAAGGCAAAATTGAACGCACACTCACCCAAAGAGTGAACAGCTGAATATAACATTATGTAGTTGTTATTCAGATGTTCTTCTGGTGTGTATAATATTTTTTACCACTTTGCAGACAATGTGGGCTAGTAGCTAGCTACAACATTGCTCTAATAATACAGCTATCCAGCTTTACAGTTGCAGTCCGTCTACCCTCAGGGCCTGCTGATTATCCCTAGCCCTCCATGTCTGATAGCAAATCAATGTAGTTGCAGCCGCTGCCTGAAAGGAAAAATCAAAATTTGAGTGCAGTGTTACTGTGCTTTGCCTTCGGCATTCATTTTGTAAGGGATGGAGCATTACTGGCTTTAACAAGGACCTTAATATTTTGACTTTGGCCCAGACCTTTAGTCTGAAAATCATAAAGGAGGGTTGAGAGGCTGCTTTTACTCAGTACATACATATGTTGAGATACTTTATTTTAGTCTGCATACATTAGAGTGTTTCATAATATATTAAACATTTATTCTTTCAATTCCTGTAGAATTCTGGATACAATGACAAGCATCAACACAGCTAACATCAACTTTAAATGGGACCCAAAGAGTCTAGAGATTCGTACTCTGGCAGTGGAAAGGCTGCTGGAACCCCTGGTCACTCAGGTAATGTTAAAGTGGCGTGCATGTAACTCATGGAATGTTGCATGACCTTGTTTACAAAACATAAATGCCTCAGAATACAATATTTTGAGTGGTCATGATCTTATCATGGTTGCTGTGTTTTGTGATTTTACTGCTACAAAACCTGTGGATGCTCAATCATGGAAAAAAGTTAGCTGGAAAGACAATACACTACAGTCATATATTTAATATGTGCAACTATAATATCCTAACTACATTTAAGATGATGAAGCAGAAGTTTCTCGCATGGGCGATAAGTTCGAGTCTTTGTGTGTCCCTGTCATAGGTTACCACTTTGGTAAACTCCAGCAACAAAGGTCCATCTAACAAGAAGAAGGGACGCTCCAAGAAAGCTCATGTTTTGGCAGCATCGGTGGAGACAGCTACCCAGAACTTCCTGGAGAAAGGAGAGAAGATCGCAAAGGAAAGTCAGTTCCTTAAGGATGAGTTGACTGCTGCTGTGGAAGATGTCCGCAAGCAAGGTATATTGAAAATACATATTGCAACAGTGTGTGGCTTCTACAGAGTGCTTCTTAAGATAGAGGAGATAGTAAATAAATCATGGGTTATGTACATATCATCTGCCTTGAAGACGTTGAAGTAAGAATATGCTTTGAGCTTGAAGTACCTCGTTTTGCTATAGGTGATTCAGGGTGGCCATTAATAGACTTTTCATTTAAGCATGCAGACGTATCACACTTTTTTTTTTATTTTTTAACCAGGATCCATGCTTTCTTTCAGATGTTCATATAGCTGAGTATGACACAGCTTACAAGGTATCTAGAGCATTACCAGCCTCACTCTTTTTTCACCTAACTGTGAGAGCTGGATAATTGAAATATTATTTTGAAAATATTAGCAAAATAAGGTAACATAGTGAATATTGATGTATTACCTCTATTTTGTGTAGAGTTTGGAATGGTTTGACTTGTAGAACAGTGTGCCTTATTTAGCTATCTACCACTAATGCGGAACTGTAGTGCTGTATATAGAACAAAATTTAAACTATTTAATCTGCAAAGTTGGCCAGAAATTAGGCCTGGGTAGTCATTAGTAGAATGATTTGAGCATCACCTCACTCTATGGCAGAACTAACACATTGGGTTGCCAGCATCCTGTGCATATATTTTTGGTGCTGCTTCATAATCAAAAACTTTCCCCTTTTAGTTGTTACCACGAAGATCACCACAGGGGAGTGCAAATTCTGTGTCAAAGGATAAAGAGAAAATGTGTACAGCTGTCATTGATGATGTCATATTTATTTAAATAGCAATATGTACCTGCCTGGTGGGACTCAACAGTCCACTTCCAATTCAATTTTATGCCTCCCACCGGTTTTGAGACAGATATTCATCGTCAAACCATCAACCAATAGTATTAAAATTTGTCTTGCGATAACAGGTTCCATTATCAAACAACCATACTTGCAAGTTGTATTTATTCTACTCTGCTCTTGCTGTCTGGCTCTTTTGACACACTACCAGACCATTGAGACTAGGGAGTAGTGACTTGAGGGCAGCTGTTATCACTTTGTGAAGTGACATCTGTGTCACGGTGTCTTTTCTCCCCAGATGCCCAGCGAGTTAGATGTCCCCGGCTTGTGTTCTGCTCTGAATAGTTGTGAGGTAGCTGACCTGTCACTAGATAGTCCGTGCAGTGCTCAGTGCCCAGGAATGTTACTGTAGCTGTGGTAAGCTGTCAGTGGGCTGGAATTCAGTGACTGTTGTTAGCTGGTGCCTAGGCCTGGCTGTCGGCTATGCCATGCTGCTCAGTGGAGCGTGCCTAGACTGATAATACGGCCATTGAGTGGGGTGACAACCCCCATCCCCTGCATTCAAAAAGCTTTTTTCACCCAGCTGTGGCTTAGCAGCTGCTTTTAAAAAGGAGAAACATCTCTCAAAAAATTATTAAAGTTGATTGTGTATACAGTGCATGTTGAAGTGGCTAGTTTTTTCCTCTCATTATTTGAAATTTAGTGTAGGTTTTGCTCCAGCTGACATTTTTTGAATGTTTTAAATTGCATTTTATTTACCAAAAATATCAGAAAAATTGGTAGACATTTTTTATGTTGTTAGGGCTATTTCTTTACTCAGCCATTCCTACCTGCTCTTGTCCTTGTTCTCTCTGTCTTGCCCTTGCCTTCCTGTCTGTGTTTTGTTGTCCTGCTGTTAGGGAGGCTTTTTGTGTGATATACATTTTAATCATTTCATCATGCACTTGGTGGGCCGCAGGTGAGCGTTAGATGGATGGAAGTTTATTAAAGGAGCACTGATCACTATCTGCCCTCAGAAAATGGCCTTATTGATTTTGTTCACAGGGGGGGAATAACAGCCTGAAGGTACAGACTTTGTTTGAAGTCTGTATTGTCGATCATTTGCACAAACTGTTTTAGCATTATGTCGGGCTGAAATGGCCAGAATTTGTGAGATCTTTAGTTTTTTTTTTTTTTAAGCCAAAACAGTGTTTCCCATAATTCGAAAGTTAATATATAATTGTCGCAGTTTGTACCCAGGAATAGTTACGAAATAAATGGCTGATTATCTGGTCAATGAAAAAGGGCTATAAGTATTTTACTATATGGTATACTAATCTGAGGATATGGTGGAAGTGGTTTCTTTGTCAACTTGTGTATTTCCATTAACAGTCTGTATAAGACTAAAACAATTAGTTGATTAAGAATCGAGATTTCAAAATGTGTGAATTTGCTCCTTTTATTCAGTAATGATAGTAAACTTTTGGGTTTTGAGCTATTGTTTGTATAATGTAAGACATTGGTATTTTACCACATTGGGGCCTAGAAAATTGTAATGGGCACTATTCATTGTTTTCTGATATTTTAAAGATCAAAATATAAATAGAACAGAATAATAGATCAATAGCTTTTTTGAAAGACATGATGGTTGCAGTGGTTGTGCTGCTAAAGCTGTAGTCACTTCTGTGTTTTTCATCTGACTGAAACTACGCACTATACTACTAACAATAATGCTATCAGTGTTGTATATTGGCCAATAAATCCCCTGAAAATGGAGCATCAGTAGCTGTACCTACAGATTTTCTTTCCCTCCTGTGGTCAGTAGTTTTGCACATTGTTCACTTTCAATAAGTAATTATAAGTGTGCGTGATGGTTAGGGGATGTGTATATTAGCACAGCAAGCAACATTTATCAAAGTATCTTACTAGATGTCAGTTTATTTACCCCAAAGAGGGTGTTCTATTGATGGCTTGTTATTGATGTGTAATTTACTAAGCCCAGTAGCTTAAATTGTTTTCCAGACATTGAAGTTTCTTAGTCCAGTCAAGCCAATGTCTTTACAGCATTAGCTCAAGCTTAAACTGATCAGTAAGGCTCAATTTCAAACTGTCTTTACCTTGTTGTCATAGACTCAGGCATTAAACAGGCATTTGATGTGACATGACTGATCACTCACATGTTTAAACCTCATCAAATATTGTTTCTTGAAGTGCAGTTACTGAAGTAATTAAATGAAAAATTACTCACATTGCTGATTTGTAAAAAATGACAACCACAATGTCATAAAACACAAAGGATATGAGTTTTTTCAAATCAGCAATGAGAGACAAACATGCTGAATTGATACGTGCCAATAATGACCTTAGTAAGTGGCTTAGTTGTTAACCATATTTTAATCTAAAATGTTTTTCTGCTTGTCTTAGACAATAAATTAGGCAATAAATCAGTCTTGATAACTGTCAAAAAAAGAAATAAGGTGAGTAATTTTTCATTGATCGTGTATCTATTTTGTAGCTGCGTTAACCCTCTGCACAGTCATTTTGTCAGACCACAGCAGTCCCACCTGTTAACCCTTTCAGGCATTTCTGACCTAAGAGCTTAAAAAAGAAGAGCCTAACCAGTCTAATAGGCTTGAATGTTAGATCATGTTGGCTGCAGAGTATCACAGAGTATCTTAAATAATACTAATCCTCATTAATACTAAATATACCCTGTGCAACAGTGATTTATCTGCTGGACGTAAACTCTGTCTTAAGCAAATGTTTCATACGCTGATGTTCAGTTGGATTTTTTTTAAATGCTGATATTTAGAGGTGGCATTAATGCACACACAGTCTTAACTTTGAACATAGAAGCACATTGAGACTGTTCAAGTTAAAGCATAGCATGTCTGTTTGAATTTATAAACTTTCAGGATGAGTAATAAACTACATAATCTGAGTTGCATGACTCATTGAATGTAAAGAAACAGGGCCAGAAAGGAGATGACCTGAAGGGAAATAACAAAAAGTGAGGTTTCTAATGATTTTAGAAATTCTTTCACATTCAGTCAGTTTGGGAGTGCACTGACTGCTTGTGCCCAGAAAACACTGAGGTCTAAGCCAAGTCCCTTCACTTTGTGTCTAAAAAGTTTATTTTATTGAAGTGAAAGTGCACTGATACTTCCATACTTTTTTAACAAATAAAGCACTCCACAGCTTTCTGGTCTTATTCTATATATCTGGTACCCTATTTATAACATTTAATTAATTGTGTATTGAAACAATCGACTTACTTACCCTCTTTAGGGTCAAGGTGGCTGGTGTCAATTAGAACATGTGTTGGGCAAAAGAGCATGTAAACTCTACAATGATATTCTATTTTCTCTTTGTAAACAGTGTTGCTATAATTGGTCAGCTACTGTCTATATACACGATTGTCATAGAAACATATTTAACAGTATTGTAACAGTTGAAGAGCACACCTCATTGGCACAAGTGATGTTACAGATGATGCCACTTGCCATCATTTGAATGTGTAGCTATTTAGGTTGACAAGATACTTTCTTTTGCAGCTGTAGGTTTTAATGCCTTTTTTTATAAGTTTGACTTTGGCCTGTGCCACCAAATTTAATGGATTTTCTGTGCCGTTCTTAGCGTGAGCCTACTGGAATCTATTTGTGTTCTGAACTATGTGAACTGTGCAGCCCCATCCAGTGTAGGACAAAGCCAGACGAACCAGACAGCAAGCTTTTTGTCATGGCTTTGACCTGTTTTATTTATTTATTCTTTTTTTTTTGGCTATGTGTGTATATAAGTGTGCAAGTAGAAATTTTCAATGGAGGAGTTAAACTAATGTAATAAACACTATATCCTGGAACAGATGGTATTCTTATTGGTATAGATAATAAGGGTATATTATTAGGTACTTTTTTTAAATAGAAAAACAATTATGTGATGAATAGATTTCTTTATTCCTTTAGCTTCCTTTAATAGCTGCTTTGAAAAACTTTTAGCAGCTTGTTAACAGGGTGTTTGCGCTTTCATATTTAGAGATGATTTTAGTAGTTTGTTTTTCAATCAAAACTCTAAGGTCACATCAGATGTTTAGTGTTGTCACTCATTCTCAGGTGAGTCAATGCGACTGGCTTCTGGAGAATTTGCAGAAGATCCTTGCTCTTCTGTGAAGAGGGGCAATATGGTTCGTGCTGCCAGAGCCCTCTTGTCAGCAGTCACACATCTGTTGGTGTTGGCAGACATGTCTGATGTGTACAAGCTTCTTCTGCAACTTAAGCTGGTGAGATAGTTGCATTCATCTGATTATTACACATTACATGCATTTTTAATAATAATTTCTGAAAATTGACTTAATAAAAGCCATGCTTTCTCTGCTATACTAAGAAAACCGTTACCAGCTGATTATTTGATTTAAACACTGAAATTAGCTGGTAGTCTTTATCTGCATGTTCTACAACCTAGTAGTTGTGATGACCACTTTATGGCATTAAGATACTAATCAATCATATACATTGATTTGAGAAGTCAATTAAATTCCATTCAATTTATTTGTATAGTGCCAAATCACAATACAATCTCTAGGCACGTCACAAAAGAACAGAAACACAACCAGTCCAGTTAATTCAGTGTTTAAAGTTTACCTAAGATATTTAGTGTCAAGAAAAATTCATGGTAATTTATGTATTTTATTCAAAATCACTTGTTCTACTTACCTGGCTCAGGTGGAGGACAGTCTGGTGAAAGTGCGCAATGCAGGAACAGAGCAAGATCTGGGAATCCAGTATAAGGCCCTGAAACCAGAGGTGGACAAACTGAACATCATGGCTGCCAAGAGACAGCAGGTAATGTACAACTGAAGTCAAGCAGTCAGAGCAGTAAGGGGTGGTGAATGTAGCTGGTTGGGAGGTTACCAAGTATCTCAATGGGTGTGCATGGACTTGCACTCGTAGCAGAACATGGTATCAAAATCACAGTAAATGATTAGTAAAACAATGGGAGGAAGTAAGCAAGGAGAAGAGTGGCACATACTTTAACTGGATGATTAGATTTAGCAAGCATGTACAATCATCTTATTGCAACAGGGAGTACAACAGCGTAGAGGCTCTAAATGTGACGAACGCATTTCCTTGTGATTAAAAAAAAATGGTGCATTGTTTTTCTTCACTATGGTATAAGTGGTCATCAACTGTGAAGTGTATTTCAAGATACATTTTTCAGATAGAACAGCTTCATAACGTTCTTGGTGGAGATGCAGGAGATACACACATCTGTTTACTGAAAATAAAGAATGTTGAGTGAATAATGCTTATGATTTTATACTTTTTCTTGCCATTATTTGAAAATATTATCGAACAGCGGTAGTATTTGATGTTGTAATTGGTGACTGCCCTATGACTGCCCCCCCCCCCCCACTTTCTAACAACATACAAATGATAAATGATGATTAAGGTTTTGGCAGTTGTCACTTAATACAAGTTTATGTAATTGTACCAAGTCCAAAAAGGTGAAGCAAGAAAACAAGTACCCACGTCATGCTTCAAAGACAATTAAATAACAGTTCTAACTGCAAAATCCACCCAAAGACTAGACACTTGCTGTTCTCCAAATTATATCGTCTTTAAATGGAAAACTTGCCAAAATGATCACTGATGACTTTGTGAGCAAATTACTTTTACTTGTAATTGCATTTTTTTAATAGATGGCAAAATGTGTTTAACCAAAGTGAATACAGGAAGTAATGGGGCTGAAAGATGTTTTTGCCTCAAGAGTATGTCTCAGGCAGTGGTGGGAAAAATCCCTGGGAGTGTTCATTTGCAGAACAGGCTTTTGTTTGTGTTTGCAAGCTGTTTTTTATGCCATAAATCTATGCCCATGTTCACTATCTCCTCTCTTTGATAAAGATGTAATATAATGCTGAGGTCTGAATAGCAATACATTCATTTGGAAAGGCATATTGTAATGGCCTGATTATGACTGTGTTGCGTTATCGCAGGGGACAGAAATAAATCTGGGTCATCCAGAGCAAACTCTCATACTTAGTGTCTCCATAAGGGCATGACAAACTCATTTTGAATTTAAAGAACAGTATCACCCTGCCCCCTACAAGTGTTCCATCTTCCAGTTTAGCCCTTCATTTTTTCATCCTTTTGCACTTTTCTTTTAATGGCATTCTTCTAGGAGCTAAAGGATGTTCACCATAAGGACCAAATGGCTGCTGCTCGTGGGGTACTCCAGAGGAACATCCCCATGCTGTACACAGCATCCCGTGCCTGCCTGCAGCACCCTGATGTGGCAGCCTACAAGGCAAACCGTGACCTGATCTATAAGCAGCTGCAGCATGCAGTCTCTGGCATCTCCAATGCTGCCCAGGCCACTGCCACCGAAGACTCAGCACTCAGTCAGCCAGCTGGGGGTGGAGAGCTTGCCTATGCACTCAACAACTTTGATGTAAGTCAAATAGGAGGTTTACAAGTTAGAGGGCACTTGCCTTTTTTCATTTGTCCTGTTTTGACATCCTGGTGACTGCCAGACCAAGATAAACATGAACTTCAAGATCTTGGTTTCCCTATAATTGTAAGGCACATTTCCAAAGGTATAATGAGTATAGTCATTTATTAAGAGTTAGATAAGGGCTTGTTCAGAAAGGTTACTGTTAGGTCAGATTGTAGTTTAGCGATAACCCAGCTGAATCATAAAATGACCAAAACCCTTGAAGGCCTTGGGGTTTAGGTGGAAATTAGAATGAGAGATGTGGACAAATTGGGACATGGCTTTGGGGTACATAGAATATGTTCCTGAGTCATTATTACTTCATTCCTTGAGTTGCCTCTATCTCTGTCAAATGAAGGAGGTTTACTCAGCTCTAGCTTTTGGAAATGGAGGTACATTAGGCTGCACTTAAATGCATCTCGAGTTTACTCTGTTGGTTGCTACTGAGGTTTGTTCTAGCGATTGCTGGTTGGTTCAGCAAACTACAATGACTCTAATATTAGAAATAGTCTCTCAAACTGAAATATTACAAAACCACAGTGAGGAAATTTGTTGGTTTAAGTTTTTCTGGTATGTTTTGAAATTGACAAAAACAGAAATTCACTGATAGCCACTGTGTTCCTTAAATTCCACCATGGTGTTTCAATGCGTTTTTGAAATTCTCTGTTCTTCATATTTTTTATATTTAATTGTTCATGCAGATATCATGGAGCTGAATTGCTCTCAACTTTAACCCTGTAGCTAATATTGAATACCATATTCCTTAAGATAACATAAAATTAATCAAGCACATAATTTAAAAAGGTATAGCAATATCACATTCTAGTTGTTATAAATTGTCATGAAAAAACATCCAGATAATAGCAGTATAAAACACTGAGCTAATCATCTTAATGCTGCCTGGAGTGATAAATGCAAAGATGATTAACCTGATTTCCTGCCACTGATTTCCGTCAGACTTACAAAGCCATTTATTTATTTACAGGAAATTTCTTCATGTTATTGGGAGTGCGTCCAAAGACACTGAACAATCTAACTCTAATTATTACAGGTTTTCATAGTGGTCCTCTTGGTCGGTACATACAGTACATCATGTATCTTTATCAGTTATGTAATCATTTAGCATTTAGGTAGCAGTATGTAACTTGCTGTGTTGCCTCCTGCATTGTTCTATTTTACCCACACCTGCCCTCGGCCCAGACACTGTATTGAATTAATTTGAATTTTTGTTTTTGAATGATGTGAAAAATGTCTAAGTTGCAACATTGAGATGAATACTAGATCTGCTGAAAAACACTAGCGCCAGCAATTCTCTGGAGTCTTTTTAGTAATAACATCTAATGTGAAAACTTCACATTCAAATGCAGAGGGCAGCTAAAGAAACCTGGTCTAGATATGTCTTCAGTCATCACCAGCGATGCATTGTTTTCTTTTAAGTAATTTTACACAAATGATACATTGTGACAACCTTAAGTGCTCCTTTTTTTAAATTGTGCTGTTCCTAGTGTTATTCTTTAGATTGTTTACATTATATGAAAAGAGAACAGGCTTTCTACAAATGTTTTTTTGATATAATACAAAAGAATCTGTGGTTAGAGGGGAACCACATGCAGTTATACCGTAATTTCCAGACTACAAGTCATACCTGAGTATAAGTCGCTGTTAGAAAAAACAGCCTTGTTGAACTGAAAAAAACATACAAGTTGCTTTGATGTATAAGTCACATTTCTAATTATACTAATTATAGTATGAATTAGCCTATAAAGAACATAGGCTAGGAATATCAACATGCAGAAGTACATTACCAAATTCATTCATCTGTGTCAAGTAACATTAAACAGCCCCGCCAACACTCGGGGGAAGGTGAAGTGGCTTCATCTCTCAGGTTGCCTGAATGCCGACACTCTTTTTAACTTTTTAGCTGCAGACTTTACCTGCAGGTTGAAATCTGTAGTATAGCTCTTTATTTTGGACTACATTTTCACTTGTGTAGTAGGAGGTGTAGTTTAGCGTGCACATAAGTGCATGACTTTTTAGGTGGTAGTATTATCTTCAGTTGAATCATGACTGTCATCTACAGCTAGTGACTACTCGACAAAATTACTGTAAATATATACATATAGGTTGCTTTGCTAAAGACGTTGCAGTACAAGCTAGAGTATTATAAAAGATTCAACTTATAATATGGAAAAATACAGTAATGAAGAAAACTATTTTTGAATCACATTTTGGTTTGAGTTTATGTGGATTGAAAAAAATTAATTTGAAATCAGAAATTGTCCATAACTAGATTTATTTTTTTTTCTAATACTGCACAGCCCTAACATGGGCATACTCACTGTGTAATTACTCACAGGAATCATAAGGGTGATTTTTCTGTACATGGGATTCAAATCTGCATTCATGGTATCCAACAACTTTCTTAGCAAATAGATGTTTATAATAATTACAGGAGAATTGCTCTCAAGCAATTCACCGATTGCCTGGTTTCATGTGTATTTCACATTTGGCAATATATCCTCTATAGACATTGACAGCATGACTGTTGTGATGGGATCAGTGTGATTGGCCCAGATGATGTTGCTCCCAAGGGGATCACATACAGTCACAAAATATATTGGACTTCTTAAAATAAACTTTTAAAGTCATAATATTTAACCATTTGCTGTAAATTCTTTGGAGGAAATGCCTGTATGAAGTGGGTGACCTATTGACACCTCCAGACGTGCCATCTTTCCTAATGATAGTCTGCCAGGCCTGTATTTCAGCCACATTCAGCTGTTGCTTATTTCATGGCTTTTTGTGAAACACATGCTCATTTGGTTTGAAATTGGGCACTTAAGAACATTGAGCTATTTGGTCCTAAAAAGCTCTGTACTGCCTTGTCTGTTTACAGTGTTGAGATTTTATGGGTTATTTATGTGTGCCAATGACTCATAACTCAGAGGTTACTGTTACATGTGCTGGGTTAAGGTCCTGGCCTGCAGACGCCAATTTTAAAGGGCCATTCCAGCGGTTTTGAATGAACAGTAAGTCTTGTGTGCTTACAGTCTACATTACCACCAGCTGTTTTACAGTTAATGCAAGTGGCACTGTAATATTTTGAATGTTTTCCTACCTTCCAGGTGCTCAGTTGTCATTTAGCTGCACTACCAAAATCAACTCATAGATTTGAAACTTGTTCAGCATACACAGCCATAATGAGACATCCTTCATCAAGTGACCATTATTTCAGTAGTCTGAACACCATGCCATTTTTGCTTTCAGTAAATTGGAATTTTTGTTCAATGGTAGCCCAGTGACAGAAGTTGAAGGTCTGTGTCCTCGGAATGAAAGCTAGCTTGATTTACCTGTTTCTTCTTTCTATTGTTGCAATAGTCATTTCCCTGTTTTCATATTCAAAAATGGATTCATGGTTGAATGCTCATGCCAAACATTATTGCAGTTATGTTAAACTGTTTTAAGCTATAGCGACATATGTATGCAAAACAATTAATCTACAAAAAATAATGCAATCTTTTTGATCTGTAGCATCCATGATTATTTTGCAGGTAACCATGAGATTGGTCCCCCCCCCCCCAAAAAAAACTTGTATGCCACCCTTTTCCAGGCTGCTGCCTTCTGATACCCAATTTCAACTGCAAGGCAAAATTAGCAAATGAGTCAACCCCCACCCCCCTAAACACACAATCTCTCTCTCTCTTTCTGTTTCCTCCTCCGTGTCTCTCTCATATTCCTGTTGCTATGGTGATATGACATGCAAGCAGAGGAGGTCAGATGAGATGGAACGGAGGGGACTGGAGGTGGATGTGATAGAGGGTGGGCTGTGTAATAAACAATTTTAACAGCTGAATTGTTGAACAATTTGAAGCAATAAGGTGTTTGTGGAAGCGTGGAGTTCGTTTGTGAATGGGAAAAGTTAGCTGTCTTTTTTAGCTAGCATAAGCGTCATGGTCATACCATAACCCTCTGCAGCACCTCTGCTGCATGTCAACTACCTGCCTTTCTCAGCAGTCTTGCCTCTGTAAAATCAGACATTTAAGTCATCTCTCTCATCCTCCAGGTATAAAGGAGAGGAGAGTGGTTTACTATTGCACCTCTGTGATTCAGGTGACTGATAACAAAGGCTGTATATGGTGTATGGTGACTTGTTTTCTTTAGTATTAAAAAGGATATAAAAATCATCACCTGTTTTTAAAGTTTTTTTCTCTCAGCAATTTATAAAAATAACATCTTTTTTCAAGTCATTGTTCACTCAAGTATGTGCACTATGCATGGCATTGCATCAAAACAATAATCTTGGAAGGCTGATGCATTTCTCAGAATTGCAGTGTTCATACTGTTTTCAATACAGAATTTGTTTTTTTTGTAATAACTAAAGCACAGTTTCAGGTATTAAATTTTCTAACTTTTCTATATTATTGACAGTTGACTAGCAATATTACTTTAATGCTAAATGTGGGTGGTTTCATTGCAACTTTGATCTGACCTTAAATCCGTTCCCACTGCATTAGCCAACTAAAGTCACTTTGCTTCATGTTTCAGATCCCTGCCAGTCAAATCAGCACTTCCTTTGGCTGTCAGATTTCTCTTTTCATGCTTGGAAATGGAGAGATCAGTGTATCAGGGCAGCTTTGCATTTTTTTTTTCGCTGTGTAATTTCCCTTCTGCCCTTTCCCTTGCAGAAACAAATCATTGTGGACCCCCTGGCGTTTAGCGAGGAGCGCTTCCGTCCCTCCCTTGAGGAGCGCCTCGAGAGCATTATCAGTGGTGCTGCCCTCATGGCCGACTCTTCTTGCACACGTGATGACCGCAGGGAGCGCATTGTAGCCGAATGCAATTCTGTGCGCCAGGCTCTCCAGGACCTTCTGTCTGAGTATATGGGCAATGTAAGTGGGCTCACCTTTCCATTTCCTTCGTTTCCTTTCTCTTTCCATAGCAAAAATACCTCAAAAATATCTCAAAAAAAAAAAAAAAATATAACCAGTTGGACAGCAAATAGACATGCAAAACTTTACTTGTAGCCTAGTCACTACACCTTGTGGAAATAATACTTAGCCATTAGATGTGCCATCTCTTCCTTTGCTTTTTGTGCTAAAAAAAAAACGTATCTAACAAATTCTATTCCCATAAAATATGTATTTGTTTATTAAACAAGTGTTACACTGTGAACTATCTACCTACCTTTACTTAGCCCGTTTGTAGAATTAATACTGTTTTAAAATTAGCCCCTCTTTCTGGTCATTGTCTTGGTGATGGCATAAGTCAGACTATTACATGATTTATTTATGAAAATTGACCAGCACTTTTTATTCTTGTAGTTAAATTGATTCAGTACAATTGGACCTTGATCATTGTTACGCTGTACAGTGCTCATTAATAAGCCTATAGTGGGTGGAAAAAAAACAAAAAAGATTTTGCTGAGTATAGAGAACATGTATGTCAGACTATAAGTTGGACCCAGTAACAATGGGCTCTTTGAGGTTAGGTCCTATTCTTAACTTTCTCTGTGACTGGTGGGTTATCTGGCATATGCTTAGTCATTGTGTTTGACATGACTAGGAGTTTGGTGGTTCTGATGTGGACTGGAAGCATTTTTGATCTGGATATTGTTAAGCTGCTGTGTCGTGGTACTTCCTTAAAGTGGCTGGATGTAACATCTTCAGTTACAAGTCAGTGGCCTCATTGACATTTGTCATTTCAAATGCTTTCTATCCAGATAAAATGTAAATAAGATTCACAATACTTTGATTTACACTTAGCCATATACACTGTTAGTATTGGCAATAGGTAAACCAACTTAACATGAATACATTCTACTACAACAGTCCTGCAATAAATACTTAATTGAGATTATTATGTTGAGAGTTGCAGGCTGCAGTTTGTCATCTAGCCTGGGTGAAAATAATTATATAAAGACCTGTTGGTATATTTGGATACAATCAACACCATCAGAAATTACATGTACAAGTTTCTATTGATTGTATAATTAAAGGATCTGTGAAGTATGGGAATCTATTACTGTAATCTCTTAAGAATTACTTAACAGTTGAGTTTCAGCAGTACAAATCTGCTGTTGATTGTCTATGTCAAGGATATTGAGGCATACGTTTTTGCAGACCTTGGGTAACAACAGAAAACGCTGGATTCATTAATTCATTGTTTTTTTTTTTTTCGTTTGTTTTCCACCAGCACAGTTGTCCATTTCTCCACTGTGTAAATGTTTTATTGTTGTCAGTAGAGGTGGATCAGTTAACATTTTGAATATATAAATAATGACTGTTTGGGTCATTTCAGCAGGGCACATCTGGTCTGTGGTCAGGAATTGTTTTAAGGAACGAGAAATGAAATGGGAACTCTGGTCATTTTCTATCCTGTCCTTCAACTGTTGTAATTGTCTTTTACCTTGTGTTCCCTTTCAGCCCATTTCTTATTCAGATTTTTCTGTTTTCTCTTTGGGAACCTTTAACCATCCCTCAAATACCCTCCCTGTAACAGCAGAATGTCAGTGTGAGTCAGCCACCCAGAGAAATTTCATTGCTGTGGTAATGCCTTATTTATTACTATCTATGAGCTTGAACTTTATCTGTTTTCGGCTGTTCTAGTTGCCTTTCAGAGATAAAATCATAAACTACACAGCTTTTCCATTTCATTTTTGAAGTGTTACAGTGATTCTGGTGCTATAGAGAATGTGTGCTCAGCCAAGGTGGGATAGTAGTACAGATGTCAACTCTTACCAACACAGCTGTAGTCCTGCAAAAACACTCTTATAATCACAAGATGAACAAAATACTAGTTTTGTATCAAATGCTCCCTTGTTATAGACTTAAAAGTGGCTGCTAATTTAAACATTGTCAGCTAACTAATTCGCTACCTATTTAAATGACCTTCCTAAGCCACAGCACAACCTGATACAATCTAAATATAGTGGAACTTTAGAATTATCACAATAATCAGCTTTGATGCCAGGTTTTGAAATCATCTCTCAAACTGGTAGATATTCCTTTGATAATCTAATAGCTAAAAGCAAACTCAGTTACTGCCAAGAAAAACATTTTCTATCATAGTGGCTCAGTTACTAAACTCGTGTGTATTTAAATATGTTTTTCTAGACACTTACAGAGAAAATCATAAGAGGTCAGATGTCAGCAAACTTTACTTATTATTCCTTCTCAGTACTGCCCTGCCAATACTCAGGTATTACAGCTATAGTTTGCTCTCATTGCTCATCTAGAACACTGTCAGTTTATTTTAAGGCCCAGGCCATTCATGCAGCATCTCTGGTTTGCTTCAAAACACGTTTTCTACTTCACTGGAGTCCTCCATGTCACTCACTGTATCCCTGTATGACTTGAGAACTTAGAGAAACACGTGTCCTCACTGGAGTGGAGTGAGCGTGACAGAAATTTGGCTACTCATTTGGACAGATGAAGGAAACAGATGAGTGAAGCATTGTTATTGTCCATCTTGTGCATTTAATAACCTCGAATAGCCTCAGAGAACTGTGACGGATATGTAGCTGGCATAGTGAGGCAGTTGGTGTCTCAACCTGGTTCCTCAGACTAATGGTAGACAGTGTGACAGGTAACCTGACTGTCTGTGATTAAGCTTGACAGACTAAACAAACCTCACATTGGCTTAGTAGGATGTTTGTTTTGCCATTCTAAGATAGAGCTGTAGGAGTGTGATAAAATAGGTAATTCCTGTAAGAAAGGAAATATCTTTGTTGATTAAACACTGTATGGCCATACTTCATTTTCTGGTGATTTACTGTATATGGTTTGATTGCTGTGACTTTGTCCTGATATTTTTTTTTATTGTAGATGGGCAGTGCAAGTCATTCATCAGTATATTGCTAATAACAGCATATGGATTTACACATGTACTCCTAACTCATTCTCCTTCACATCCCTTATGTTTCTTCGTTCCCTCTAGCACCAAATTGTGTCCCTTTTTCCATTTTTTTTACTTCAGACTCTGAAAAAAATCTGGAGATCCTAATTTCTAGGACTGTATAACCTGACAATTACCATGTCTACAACAGTCCAGTTCTGCACTGCATTTTAAACACTGGCGTAATTGGTAATTAATAGTGGTCACTGAAAAGGTGCCACATACTGGCATGCACTGTTCATGACCTAGTGTCCTATACAGTTGTTAGTCTAACAATAACAAACATTGAAACTCCTGTATCATAAATGGTGAGAGTCAAACTAGCACTTGTCTGTAATTTTTGAAATGTCGACAGATTTATTTTTTTGCATGACATCACTATGTACAGGTAATAATTTTAATGACGACTGGGTGCCTTTATCTGTTTATTATATTTTATAGTGAATTTTTATGTTAAAGTAAATATAAGGGCTGCTGGACAGAATTTCCCCCGTGGGGGATGAATAAAGTATATATCTATCTATCAATGAGTACCTACAGTATGTGTATTTTGACTCATGGTCCACTGTGAGCATGAGCAGATATACAGTCCCCTCCAAAACTATTGGAACAGTGAGGCCGATTCCTTTATTTTTGCTGTGAACTGAAAACATTTAGGTTTGACATCAAAAGATGAATATGAGACAAGAGATCAACATTTCAGCTTTTATTTCCAGGTATTGGGTCTGATACACAACTTGAACTTGATACACAACTTCTGATACACAAGAAGATTGCACCTTTTGTTTGAACCCATCCATTTTTCATGTGAGCAAAAGTATTGGAACATGTGACTGATAGGTGTGCTTTGTTGCCCAGGGGTAAATAGTGCTGAATATCTATGCTAAGTTTCAGATTTGGGTTTTGCCTGTGCAGACTGCATTTATAATTAGAGGGTTAACCAACATGAAAACCACAGATATGGATGAAAAACAAGCAATTGTGAAGCTGAGAGAAGACGGAAAATCAATCGGAGCCATTGCATAAACATTGGCCATAGCCTGTACAACTATTTGGAATGTCCTGAAGAAGAAAGAAACCACTAACCTAGCACCACTAAACCACTGATGTATTAAATAACAGACTTCAAACATGTAAACCAAGGAGAACAGCAGCAGTTGATGACAAACATTGTGACAGCTGTAAAGAACCTAAAACAACTGTTGGTGACATCAGCAACAACCTCCGGAGGGCAGGAGTGAAGCTATCACAATCTGCTGTTTGCAGTAAACTTCTTGAACAAAGGTACAGAGGCTACACCAGAAGATGACAGCCAGTCATTTGCAAGAATAGAAAGTCCTGGCTGGAATTTACCAAAAAGTACAAAAACAAGCCTTAAAAATTCTTGGACAAAGTTTTATGGACTTATGAGAGGACGATTAACCTTTTATCAAAGTGATGGAAAGGTTAAGGGTTGGAGAAAGAAAGGATCTGCTCATGATCCCAAACATATAAGCTCATGTCAATGGGTCACTGGTTTGATGCAATTATTGCAAACAAAGGATTTGCAATTAATAAGTGTTGTTCACTTTAGCCTGTTTTAAGTCTGTTTCAATACTTTTGCTCACCTACGAATTTGGTGTTCCGTTGCAAATAATGAAATGTTCTAAGTTGTGTGTCACATCCAGATGTAAATACCTGGATATTACTGCTGAAATGTTGATCTCTTGTTTGATATTCATCTTTTGATGTCAAATCCAAATGTTTTCAGTCTACAGCAAAAATAAAGGAATTGGCTTCACTGTTCGAATACTTCTGGAGGGAGGTGTATGCTTTATTGTCCCTGTGGGTTCTCTGACCAAATAATCTATATGTAAGTAGCTGCTAGAAAAAAATGAATCATTTCTTAAGTACTGCAATGTACTATTAAGGATTTCTTAAGCAATTAGTTTTACTAAAAAGTATTAAATGATATTGACTAATATATTGATTTATTTCTAAATGTGATATATTTAATATACTGTATATCGGGTTGTTTTATTTAGCCTACTGCAACTGCTTCAACGCAAGTACCATTGTAAAAATTAATCTGAAATTGATTTATTTTAACCTATTTTTGATATATATTTTTTTTTAAATAAATGGCTGCATGATTTTTACATAGCACAAGAATTAGACTGAAAAGCAATTAGTATAATGGCTAAAGAGCTTCAGCCTAAGAGACCATAGAATCTTTTCAGAGCTAAGATATATGGCTTTTATTTAACAGTATTGTATTAAACAGTGCCTGTTTTCTTGTTGTTCTGTGGTCTTTTATTTTTGAACTTTCCCATCTGTGTTAAAGTAATGTATCTCTTAGCAGCTAATTTACTGCACTGTCAGTTTGTGTCAGTACAGCCATTTAGGCACAAATGAAATGTATTAGTTAATTTAAAACAAAATAAATGTCTTTCTTTATACCACTTATCTAACGCATTTACCCTTAACATCACTGGGTAACCAGAGGACATTTTAAAAACTTATGTAATATAGGCAAGCCATTTTTATGAGAACACATGAAACATCAACACAGCACATTAAATGAAAAATACCATTTGAGTTGTCAGAAAAAAGTGTTATCAAAAGATTGATAATTTAGGGAAATAAAAAAAAATTGCAAATGTGTAAAACTAAATAACTGGGTTGCTGGGGTGAGGCATCATGATGATCACAGGACTAGAGATGATTTTCTTAGCCAGTTAAGGGTAAAGGTGGGTTGGGACAATGTTGCCACATCACTGCTGTTGAATGAGACCTTGGTTTATCCACATTGTCGTTGAGTGTAGCTGTTTCTGACACCTTTTTATTATTAATTCATCTCTTGATCCCATCATTTGTCATAGGTTTGTTTTACATACGTATGAGTACAGGCTTTGTTGATATATTAAGCCCCTGACATTTAAATTTCTTCAACTTGTAGTCATACATTATTTAGATCTGCATGATAAAGACACAACTGGCCACTGCAGTGAGACGACATTTGTGTATCAGTATAGTTTCTCCTTCTGAACCTCTCTAAGAATGTCTCTTACACTTACTTTCATCCTTACTAAATCCTGTTTTCCATTTTTACGATTTTTGCAATCTTTCTCTTTCCATTTGTGTCCTTTGTCTGTTGTCAGCACACTTTTTCCTTGACTCTCCCATCTTTTTTGCCTTGGGCACCTACAGTGAGTGGCAGAGTTTTGCTTTATTTCTATTCCTGTGTCTGCTTAGTTGCCTCTTATTTTAAAGATGGTGTAGGTTGAGTATATCTTGAACTATCAACTCTAGACTGCCTGATACTATTTTAATCTGAAGTAACTTAAAACAGTGATTGGTTTTAAGTTCAAAACAAGTGATTAAGTTACTTCTAATGGGGATAACAGTAGGGAATTTATATGGCTTCTGATTTGTGCTTGTTTTATAAAAGATTGAGAATGAGAACATTGTGGTTGTTCAGTGCCAGATTCCACAATGTTGTGGAATAGGTGACTTTTTTCACATACTTTTGGGGAAAAAGAAAGCAGAAGAAGCTTCAAAGGTGCTAGACCTAATGTAAGACCAATGTCATAGTTCAGTTTATCTAGTTGTAATATCATCTAAATGCATAATTAAAACAAATTTCACTCCACACAGTGTAACAGGAGAAAGATTTAGTGTCCCCAAGGCTTTTTGTATATTTACAGCCTTCATAAAACACTAGTCTGTCAGTAACAGCCTGTCAGGCAATGTTTCCCAGACCTGGCCCTTGATCCTTTGTTTGTGAATTCTTGACTTTTTGATTGCCTTTACTGGCTGGTGGATGAGATGCACTCCCTTTTCCACAATAATGAAAGAGAGTAATGAAGGCCACACTCTCACAAATTAACATTTTGTCATGCTATAACTAAAATCTGGCTTTCCGATGTTTACTGAATGAAGTTAACCCTAAAGCGTACTACATGCAACAGGATTTGGTGCTGAATAATTTCATTGGAAAATATGGCGTTCTTTGTCTACACAGGTTAATCAAATTTTTACTTTTCTGCTTGTCACAGGATATTTTGCCTGATCTTCAGGCATGTGTTTAAATAATTAGTAATTTATAGAAACAAAGCTCCAGATGGCAAAACTCTGTATATCCTAATTTTATTCTCGCTGCATCTTCAGTTTCAGTGAGGATTCATTCAATTTTAAAGGATTCATCAAGAATCCTTTAAAACTATGTATCTGCTTTTGTTGATTCAAAACCTGTAGAATATGGGGTTTGGATAACATGTACTATGAAAAAATATTGATACAATAAACTCTGACACATGGATATCTTAAAACCATAATTATTTGGTACACGATATATTTAGTATGATAGGTGTTTTTTGATTGGAGACGTTCCCTCTCAGTATTCCAAAATGACTAAAGATGCAGAAAAAGATGCCTCATAATTGGCAGTTCTAAATCTTGTATTTTGCAACATAATTGCATATTTACATACTGCTGGTCACATTGGTACGTTAGTCCAGGCTAGTCTGGACTAATGCAGACTAGTGATCAGAAATGCCCTCAACAAGACACTGGAGTGAATAGCAGCTAATGGAGAAACTAGACCATCCAACAGAGAATGCTGTGTTCTGTTGTCAATATGTTAAGTACTTTTTAAATATATATATATATATATATATATATATATTTGGATTGTGTACAGATTGGTTCTACCCAATAATGATTAAAAAGTAGCTTTTTATCTTTTATGAATCCCCTTTATAAGGCGTATTAGTGCTTATTAATATTATACAACAGATGTTAACTCCTCAATGCAGTAGGGTAATTATGAATAGGCCCCTAACTTTTCTATCATGAGGCAGAATGAGAAACTCCTGTTTTTCACGTGTGTGTTTAGCCAGACACTTTCATTGGTTTGAAGGTAAGATAGACTGAATTGAAGTGAACTGAGCTGTGATTAATGTTTCTCACTGGGAGGCAAACCACATCTATGCATGTTTTAACACGTGTACACGCATTCACACGGATACTCAGCTGTACCAGGTCTATTTTTTTTTTTTCCATCAGACATGCCTCTGACCTTGGAAACAGGAAATTGTATTCACCACTTGGATGTTAAGAAACAAAGGATAATGAGGATTTCTTTGTTTTTAAGCTAACAACTTTATTTTTCTAAAATAAACATTTTAAATAAATATTAAAAAAAAATTATATTCACTTGTTTCAACATTTTACAATATCCATCACCACCTTTTATCCTGTTCAGGGTCCAGAGTCTGGTTCCTATCTTAGCACACATTAAGTAAGATGCAGTGTACACCACAGATAGGTTACTATTTGGCCACAGGACTAAAACACATACAAGCACTCTGGCATGCACATACACATCTGCAGCTTCATTTGACCTACCTGTATTTGAAAAATGGTAGGATTGAAGCACCTGGATGAATCTTTGGCAAACCTGGGGAGAGCATGCTGAGAAAATGGTGCAAACCACTAGTGTCAGGCAGTTTAGGTGGTGATCAAAGTCAATTAACTTTTTTGGACGGCCAAAGCACTTCAAATGAATGTTTATTGATGTGTCACAATTTCAATAATGTACCTATTAGAGTATTGCTTTCAGATAGGAGGCAGCAATGGCAGACTTTCCCAGATTTTTTTTAACAGTACCTTTGCATCACAGAGGGTAACAAAGACCAAAGCTAAACAACTGGGATGTGTGGCTCTGACTGCTGACCTCAGTGAGTGATGCCATCAGTCATGAATGCTGTCTTCATGGACATGTAGTCCTCAGGTGATAGCCATATGGTTTTATGATTTACTCAGGTTTTTGCTTTCAAATATTCATAGTCATGTCTGTGTGTGAGCAAATTGCTTTGTGCATTTTTATTGTTAATCTTCAAAGTTGTCAGTATGCAAATACCACTACTGTTGGTTCTGAGAGCTGTACTTTCATCAACACGTTTGTGTTACTTTTTATGATAAGCACAGCTGCATTTGTTCTATAGACAGCCTTAATGTCTGTGTTTAAATTCTTATGGGGTTTTTTATGTTTTTGCCTTTGCTCTTACCTTGGTAGTAGAAATATAACATGCTAAAGATGCACATTGCCAAAAATGCCCTTTTTTTTGGGTGTGTAAACCAAGACTGCAACCTTTTCCTAAAAGATCAAGAGGAAATTTCAATATTTCGTAGTTAATCTTGTCTGTGGACTGTAGCATGTCCTCATCTCACTGTTTGTGCTTAAATCCCACAAAGGTTGAAGAATGGCTATGTGTTAAGCAATAAATACATTAGGAAGGTATTTGCTGAGACTCCAGATCAATATGTCCTTTCTGGTAAGCATTTTCTCAACTCATTGGAAATCTCATAATGAATACCTGAAGCACATATGGACTCTGGGGCCCTAAACCATGCAGACTACTGAGTCTGTGCTGTCATACTCATCAATTTAGTTCCTCAACCACCTAGGTACAGTCTAGAGATTAATTACTGAAGCTTGCTTTTGGTAGGCCTCATCAAAAAATCAGCATATAAATTTGAACTGGTTCTTGCAGTTGGATAGTCATGTCAGCCTATATTCCTTGCTGCATTTGAGTGTCTCTTAAACTGCAAAGTGCATGCCATTCAGTAAGTTGCCTTTAGATAAAATATACATCTCACCTTGCTTTCTGATTGGATTAGATATTTTTTGATAAGGTTGTTTTGGTCCACATTCTGATCAGTCATAAAATGTCAGTCTGTACCAAGTTCTCATTCTAAATGTTCTTCCTAATACAGCTACACAGTATACACTGAGTAAAGTTAATCCATCTGAAGGAAGGAATATCCTTTCTTTTTAAAGGTTCACTATTCAGTTCTGACAGTATCATATATGAGGGATAGTCTGAATATTGCATGATTATTCTCAATACAACATTGTGACTTCATTAGAGACCGTCTTCAGATTTATTTAGAAAATATTCAGACCACTTTACTTTTTTCACAGTTTATGTTACAGCCTTATGCTAATTTATTTATTTTTAATATTCCCTCATTAGTATTTTTTACCAAGCTAAGCATGTACATATTGAACCAAAATATCATAAAAGACCAAACCAAGTTATAAGCGCCCATCAGTTAGGAAACACTCTGTAAATTATAACCATTTTATTTAAAAAATATATGTTTTGAGGGGATTTTTTTTTTTTCAGTTTGGCACATCTTATCCACTATACAGATATGAAATTGTACATATTACAATACAAAAGGAAAATGGGAAGAGAAAAGCATTCATTTTGCACAGAGGTTGGGACAAAGAGGGAATTGGCTTACTTTTTTTTTTTTTTTTTTTTTTTTTTTTAAATTATTAGGCAGAGTGGGTAGCAGGGCTAGAGGATGACAAGAGGAAACAAAAACAGCTTACAAAGAGCCAGAGTGCAAAGGGATGCATATTTCTACAAATTGTGTGGATTTTCAGTCACTTAGTACAACCATATTCTTAAACAGTGAAATGTCAAATGACTGACAGAACTTTATAGGAATTCCACATACATCCCCATCCTTGGTGTTATCAAAAATGAAGTCTCTCCATTATTTTTGCTGAATGACATTAAGAAAGAATCAACTTAATTGTAACTTGTGAACATGCGAGACAGATTACAAAACTAAAATTAGTGACCATAGAAGAGATGCTTGACTTTGGAAATCAGTATGGCCTGTGTATGTAATGTTATCGAATTTAAATGTAAAGTTTAATAATTTTTGGTTTACACAAACACTTTCTTAGAAGTTGTTGTAGGCATCCTATGAGGATGTGCAGAGACATTGACAAGAGAGTAGTCATATAGAAGATTCTGAAATTTGGACAGGTTCATTAGAGATAAAGCCACAAATGGTACCTCTTGGATACTTCCAGGGGACACCAGTCAACAAGCTGCATCCTAATTGCTGAAAACCAGATATTTTCACTTCAAGGTGCTGTGCTATTAGAATCCTTTTTCTCCGTAATCACTAATTTCAATAAACAAACCTGAAAGTTGAACTGTTGAAAATTATGTATTCTCATTTCAGTCCAACAAAATTCTGCTTTCTAATGTTATTCTAGAATTTTTCTTTGTTCAAATATTGAATAGCTTATTGGTTCACTAATAGTGGAACCTTTGCTGCTATGTGGTCCCTGCATGTCAGACCCAAATTGCTGGAACTCTGTATTCATCATTTTGTGGTCTTCTAACTTTACTTGGTCAGAGAGATGCTCATTGATTTGGTAAACCTGTTCATTACCCCATAGCTGCCCCTCTTCATCGTCCCATCAGTTCCTCTCAATCCCACTCTCTTTCACCCTGCCCCCACCACCTAACTGAACACAAAGAAGTGCGGAGCTGCGGCAGCAGCTTTAGTCTGATGCTAATGCACACCCTCTCTCTGCTGCATACAAATGTCTCCTCACCCAAGCTTGCTGTTTGCTTATCACTGGATCTCCATTTGCTTTCGGGGTATTGACCACAGTTTAACTTGTCCCTTGTGACTGCTAACTGAGGAACCATTGTTATTAATATTCATCATAACCCTATTTTGTTTTTTTGTTTTTTTTTTTAACAAGGACAATGTCTTAAAATAACAGGTTAGGTGATGCTTTGTGTGGTGCTGAGGATGATCCTACTAGAACTATTTTTGAGTGGCTGAACAAGCTAAATGTTACTGGATCACTGAAGTGGGTGACAGAATATTAGATTCTATTTGCCTGGCGTTAATTGGTTCAATCTTGAGCTTGTCATTCCTGATTAGTGTGTAATCAGTAAAGAGCATGGGATGCTGGGAAGGGTTTTATTTTCAGCGTGAAATGCTCTTCTTGTGCTGTTCAACACCCTTTTCTTGCTTTCTTTCTCAAGTCACACTAGCTTCTCCATACATTGACTCTGATAAATAATAGCAAATCAGCAAACGGTACTTACTAGGTTAAGCTGTAAAAAACATGGTCACAGTGTGTATGGCATCTAGGTGCTAGAGAATCCATGTACAGGTTACTGTATATTTAAAGAGCTCATAATTTGTTCATCGCATTCAAGATGGTGAAGAAGTCCATGTATATTTCAGTGTAGTATACTGGATTTTAAACACAGATGAACCATGCTTAGTGTTTCCCACAGGTTGAGAATTTATTTGTGGCAGTTGGCTCTTGTGGGCGGGAGATCCAACATCTTTCAACTTAGGGGTCAGCTCCAAAACGCCATTGCATTTATGAGGTAATGCCAGATTTAGAGGTTATTTTTCCAGTAAATATAATTCAACGTAAAATTCACCATTCTGGCAGGCATTTTAATCAGTGTGCACTTTCAGTTACATTTACATGCAAAAGAAATTTTTGAAGGAATTGAAATTTATAAAAACAAAAAAAACTACTTACGGCAGAGAATAGCTGTTTTTAGGGTGGCTGCCCAAATAAATTCTATCAAATGGAAACACTTGGAGCTTTTTAATATAATGGAAAGCTGTGGACTTGCCAAATTAATATCACATCTCATGTAATGTTCACTGAATTGAATTTCAGAGTTCTCTCCCCAAGCGAATTTATTTTTATTTGTTAACATGGTAACAATAATGACACATATTTTTCAGTTATAATTCAGAATTTGAGTTTTGTCTTAGTGGTCTTTAATGGTGGTCGCAAAACAATGAAACTGTAAAAGAAACATTGTGGTAATTGATCCAATTCGTTTGTCCCTTTGATTGAGTGATTGGCTTACAATGCCTATAGCGTAGTTAGAAACATGAGTTCAAATATTTACTCTTTTAAAAGAAATAAGACTTAAGTCACATTTCTCCACTTGATGTATTCTGTTAGCAGAGGGCCTTCTGGCTAAGTATTTTCTCTGTGCTGCAGAATATAGACAGTGTGGAGACAAATCTCACATTTTACAATTTTCTTGTTTAGAATGATTGCCCCTGCCTGATATGAACAACCTTGCATTCATAGAAAAATAAATTTGTGACTATCTCTACATCATCCCTAAACTGTCATGTCCAGCTTCTATCACTGTAGCATTCAACATTTCTCACGTATTCTCAAGTCTCTCTCGTAGAAATTATGCTTTTTTACATAAACTGGAAAAAAATCAAAAAGCAAACCCTGTATCATCTGAAATGGTCAAATGGCAAACCATATGCTCTAGGAATAAATAAAGAGTTCATACTTCACACTCTTTGTAAGGCAGTTGCTGACACTTGCACTGCCCATAGCCATTGATGATCACGAGTGCCCCTTCTTCATGGCTAGGCTCATACTCATTATAGGGTACCTGTGTAGCTAGATCTGCCATAGGCTGCCGTTGCTGGGTCCTCATCTGTCTGCGGTTTTGAATAGCCGAACAGTGGCGTATCCGGTGCAGGGTGGGAGGACAGCATTTCCGTGAGATATACACAACAAAAATGATGAAAAAGAATGAAAATAGAAGGGCCATAGTTCCAATGATAACCCTGTGAGTCATAACGGTGTTGTCCATAGCCGAGAAGTCATCAGTTACAGCTGCCTCTTCCAATGTAGCGGTAGTTGCTTGAGCAGTGTGTTGTGTTTGTGTTGTGGTTGTTGTGGTAGTGACTGTGGTAAAGCTCCCAAAATCCTCTGCATAGTCCTGCGTGGGGGTTGGCTGCATAATTCCAAACAGGGAGCTTGTCATTTCTGCGGCTGTTGTAGCGTCTGTGGTTGTACTAATGGTCTGAACAACTGGTGCTGAAAAATTCTGGCAAAGCTGGAATCCATAAACAGCATCAAGTATCTCCTCGCCTTGGGCATATTCAGGGCTGTGGCAGAGAATGGAATGTTCCCACCGTCCCTTAAAGGTGCTTAGCCAGGTGGCCAGAGAGCAAATCCTTTTGGTACATTCCCAAAGGTTGCTTGACAGTCCAATGGTACCCAGAGACTGCCACATATCCATTACTTGGGGATCCAGACTGCTTAGTTTGTTGTTATCCAGCAGCAAAATCTTTAAATTTGGCAGCGTTTGAAACACATCAGGTGTGAGGACACGAATTTCATTTCCTGTGAGGTCCAGCTTCTCTAATGTGGTCCAGGTCCACTCCATGCCACATGTTAGGTTGCTGATCTTATTCCATTGCAGATAGAGAAACTGAAGGGCAACAAGGCGGGGAAAATGGGCCAAGTTGATCTTGGTCAGCTGATTATGCTCCAAGTGGAGCTCTTTAAGTTTAATGAGGCCAGCAAATCCATTCCGGGCCAGACTCCTCAAACGGTTGCTGTTCAGGCCCAGATATTCCAGGCTGCGGCAGTCCCAGAATGCTCGAACAGGGGTGGTGCGAAGTAAATTGGAGCGAAGGTGGAGTATCTGGAGCTTCCTTAGTCCATGAAACAGTTCAGGTTCCAAAGCAGTCATCTGGTTGAAAGACAGGTCCAATATCTGGAGGTTAATGAGGTGGATGAAGGTTGTGTTGGGCAACTTGGTGATACGATTTGAGCTCAGATTGAGGTCCTTTAGCTTATAGAGCCCTTGAAAGGCATCCTCTTGTACTGTGGTAATTTGATTGTGGTCTAGATGTAGCCAGGTGAGCTGGCTGAAGCCATAGAATTGATCAGGGCTGAGCTCAGTGATGCTGTTGTGGCGTAGTGACAACCCCAGGGCCCCCTTGTCCACTCCATCTGGTGGTGCCTGAAGCCCCTGGGTGTCGCAGTAGAACTGCAGATCCTCACAGCGGCATTTTTGAGGGCAGGTTGTGCATGATGCAGGAGGCAGCAGGCACACTAGGAGCATGCTGATCACACACAGACACAGAGCCTCTGGTGCAGGTCCCACCAATGGCCACCTTGAATGGAAACCTGGGTGGGTTCAAAGATAAGAAAATGAACTGTGGAGCGGGAAAGCTGATCTCTGCAGAGCACTTATTACTAATTCATGGTGGCGATTGTGCTTTTTGTGAGCGCTTTTTTTTTTTTTTTTTTTTTTTTTTTTTTGTATTCCCCCCCAATACATAGATTATAAGTTCCCTTAGATATTATATTGGCAACTTTTACAGTATATGTAAACATAATCTCTTGAAGTTTAGGTTTTAAGGTTTTTCTTTTTTTTTTTTCATGCATCTTGATCAGTTGCATAAATGAGCTGGACTGTTCCCACTCTGTTGCTATTTATATTTCACCCATTTGATCACATCTGCTCTGTAATTTGGCTTAAATGCTCATGTTCTGTAAATTACTGTCATTCATTTATTTCTTTTGCCATGTTTTCATTTTTAGGCAGCTCAGATATGTTGCTGTGCTTTTTAATTTTTTTATAATTGACTTATTTTTCTAAGTCCTTTTCATTGCTTAAATGGTATTTAAAATGTCTGCGTATTCCCAAATTGCGCATCAGTGAAGGAAGAAAAATAAAGGACAACTGCAGAAATAGACAAGGCTGAGGAGCTTTTAGTCCTCAGCCTCCGTTGCTTTTACTTGTATTCCCTATTCAAGTCCAGACCTGACATATAAAAGCACTAACTTACCCATTCTTTTGTGCACATCGGAGGCTGCATTCAACTGTCCTTTTCCGCAGACTCTTGGAGCAACCAGATGGAAGAAAAATCCAAAGGGAAAAAACCCTTTTGAGCAAACACAAAAGGAATCAGCCTCTTTGGAAATAAAGCAATTCTTAGCCCACCCAAATAAAACAAAATATGAAATTCCATGTCCCAAGATGATGATTATTCCTGTTATTTTGTCCTTTACAATCCAGGCTCAAAGATAGGGTTGAAGCTTTTCCTTCATTCCCCAAATCCTTGAAATAAATATTTATATATATTTAAGTTAATCAGTTGCATCCAGAGCGACTCCGGGTGAACGGACCCCCTCCTCTCCTCTCTTTTTTCTTTTTCTTTTTTTTACCCTTTTGTTTCCCTTCCACTGCAATGATGTCAGCTCAGATGGTTAATTGAAGATCAAGTGTTCCTCTTTCATGGCTGTGGTCTTCCAACCCTAACTTGTTGATGGAAGCCAGAGATCCTGCTTCCGACGCCGGCTCAGTCTCAGCATAGCCTCTGCAGAGCTGTGAGCGAAGCCCTCGTCTGCTAGCTGAGATGCAGGGAGAGAGAAAAAAGCAGATCAGGGAGTCAGGGATGTTATTCTGTGCTTTTTGTTGCAGGCACTCACTGCTACAGAGTGGTGGCAGCCTGGCGTCGATCATCACTACTGTTTCTCTCTCTCTCCTTTTCTCTCCCACAGATACGAACACCCTCTCACTCTCTTCCTCAGTCTGCCTCATACACATTGCTTGTGCACCTCAGTCTTCATCCACCTCCCGCTTGCATCCACCCTTCTCTCCCACTGGCTCGTCACCATCAGAATATTGATATCTTGAACGTGTTGCAGCAGCTTGTTGTTGAAATTAACCACAGCTGTAAATCTCAGCTTTGCCTTGCTGCTGTTCTGCATGCACAATGCATGAATGTATACCTGAGACATAAACGAAATAGCATAACAAAGCAAAATAGTTTGTAACATGTGGCTCTAGACAACAAAAACATGAACAGGAGTGTACTGCATTGCCATGTCTGTATAGGAGCAAGTATGCCAAAGCAGCGCCAACATAGGACATCTGAATTACATGCATAATTTACATTTGCTTTAACATAGATTTGATTTGTGGTTTTGTTGAAAGGTTATTATTAAGTGCTATTCAGAGTTCACTACATGAAAATACAGACATTTCTTTATTTAATGTAGATGGGGATGATTGTGAAGGTAATTGCAGTGAACTAGATTTTGAATGATTTGAAGCAGTGAAAGCCTAGATAATAGGAAACATAAAATACAGATGTTTTGTTTAAATTAGTCAGTCAGCCCTCGTTCATCCCTCCATTTCACCGAATTGTTTTAAAACATGACCTCAAATTCCTTCTTTATGCTTTGGCAGTAGGTGATAGCAAGAGGCTAACTGAAACAAATCTTCTTTTATAATTCATATTTGAATACTCAAACGCTAACTTGCAACATAAAGTCACTCAGTTGTATAGAGGGCAGAAAATTACTAAGTTTTTCTCCCTAATTTACTTTATTGCATAATTCTTGGGTCTTAAGACAAAACATGCATCTGTCTGTGACTCTCCAGGTCAGTTGACCATCATGCTGCTGTCATTCTCCACATTTGTGGCAGACTACATCTCATGCTGGGATTCTTATGCAGAATGTGAGAGTGGCAAACATGTTACATCTGAGGGCTCGATGAATATTCCTTGTCTGATTTGTGCTAGCAGTCCATTTAAAATTCACTTTGTTTTAAAAGTACTTACAAAAGAAAAAGCATAAAACTGGGTGGACACAATTAAGCTATTGAGGTGTCAAACGCAACATCATAGAACTGTGAACATTTGACACATGGTATATACTTTATTCCCACTGAATTTTTCCATATTCCAGTCAACTAGTGATTTTGTATAAAAGGGATGTTCCTAAATCTGTCCTTAAGGAGATGGATAGAGACTCAGTTGAGTATCATAAAAGATGCCGCAGAGAGACTGCCTCCATAATAAGCACCTGAGGAAGTGCTTTAGAACCCTCTGGTGTTGAAATGAAATATAGGCTAGGCATGAATGAAATAGGATTGAGAGGGTAGGGGCAGAGCAGACTAAAGCCCTACCACATCACTGCATCCAACTGGCACAAAATCATAGGGGATTAGTGCCATTGCAGCTCCTCAGCCTTTAACTATGTACACAACCCCCCAATGGGCAAAGGGCAGGGGGGAGGGATGGGGGAGGTCAGTGCCACCACCATCAGTGGTTTTATGGTGCAGTTGATTTAAGCATTGCAAGGGGGATTAACAGCCTGGAGTTCAACTGATTACTGTTTTCTGTTGCCCTTTTCTGTTCATCTAATTTTATTCATTTTATTATTTTCTACTATCTGTCCATCTGTCTGTCTCTAACTCACTTTCTGTCTTGCGCTATTTCCCCAGCCTTCTTAAGTTTTCGATTTTTAGCTCTCGCTTGAGCAGTTTGCAGAATTTCACTGAACATTTCTCTGCTCTCAGTCAGCATGTCAGCCTTTCGCAAACCTGGCCAAAATACTTTTGCTTAGCAACAACATAGGAACGCAAGTCAGGCCTTTCTTTGAGACATTACTGACGTTGGCCTGTTAAACCTCTATTATTGAATAGCTATTATATAGCTATTGAGCTCTACAACTAGTTACTTAAAATAAAAATTATCTAGGCAACAGTGGATTAAGGAGTTAGTCAAGTTGTACATACAGTAAAATGTGTCATTAGTATAGATGCAAATCAGCTTTTCTTTTTGTTTTTTTTTCTTTCTCTCCCCTTTTTTACATGCAATGCAGCTACTGATTCTTTCAGTAGACTGTTATTTGAAAGTGTTGGCTACTGTGTGACTGTGTGCTCCACGGTTTGTTTATGATGAGATAGGAATTAATTTCTGTTTTAACAGAGGGCAAGGGGACACTTCTGACAGCTGGTCTACCCAGAGCAATGGATCAGAAATGGATTAGGCCTGGTATTTGCATGATGCTAGTTGCACTCAAAGTTGAAGATCATGTTTACTTTCACTAGAACTTATATAAATGAATGAATGACCAGTTTCACTTTTGTCTCGTCATTTGCATCATAGATTCCTTGTGAATTATTAATTCTCCCCATCAATAGTATGTTATATTCCTCATACATTACACCTCATGCAAAAAAGTTATTGAAGCATCCATAAACAGCTGACTTGGAATTCTTTTGCCAAATACCTCAAAAATTATCACAAAACAAGAAAGAGAGAGCAAATACAATTGGGCGTAAGAAAAAATATGAGAGAAATTGATTACAAACGCAGAATATTCATATTAACCACAACTAATGCAGCAACTCTATGTTGGCAAATTTGTTCTGTTTTTAGCACACAAATTGATTAAATTAATCAGATACTTGCTGTCATTATATGTATCTTATATAACCATTAACAACATATAGGTTGGAACCATTGTCACTGCACCATGTATCTCATTAATTCCTTTCCATGTTAATGTTTCAGGCAGGAAGAAAGGACAGGAGTGATGCTCTGAACACGGCCATCGACAGGATGACAAAGAAGACCAGAGACCTTCGCAGACAAGTATGTGTGTGTGTGTGTGTGTGTGTGTGTGTGTGTGTGTGTATATGTATATATGTATATGTATATGTGTATATATATATATATATGTATATGTGTATGTATATATATATATATTCTTATGAAGGAGCTGTTTCTGTCTTGTATATACAGACAACATGTGCTTTGTAGTCAACAGGCTGTATATGTAAATGTACATACACAAGGGGATATATGATTTTAACAGTGCCATTTAAAAAATATTTCTTCACAGTTGCGTAAAGCTGTAATGGACCATGTGTCTGACTCTTTCCTGGAGACCAATGTTCCCCTCTTGGTCCTGATTGAAGCTGCCAAGAATGGAAACGAGAAAGAAGTCAAGGAATATGCACAGGTGTTTCGTGAGCATGCCAACAAGCTGATTGAGGTAATGTGAGGCTGAGTTTTTATAGTGATAAAGTCTGATGTGACCCAAATACAGAACATTATTATATTGTTCCTTTCCATTCCATCAGCTGTGGGCATCTTACCATAGCTTCTAGTAAACAAGAGTTCTCATCCAGCTCCTCTGTTCTCTTGTCTGTGACTGTGTTCTCAGAGATTCCCTCATGATACAACTTTGGGATTACAGTGCCTCTGAAAACAGCAATCTGGGATCTTTTTCCCCAAATGAAAACAAAGCTGTAAACATTGAAATTATTTTCTGTGGTCTCTGTCTTTCACTGTCTAGTATGACACACACATATGCATGCTGTGATTCTATAGTGAGCAGAAAAATAGAACTTTGCTGATTATGGTTAAATCAAATTTTTAAGCAGGACCAGAGGAGTGATACAAACACAATTCAAGGATAAGCGTTACCTCTGGGAAAGGTTTACACAAGAGCATGTTTTTTGGAATGATGGGTTTTTGTATGCATGACAACAAGAATGCATATGCAGAAGACAAGCCTAAGTGATAGGATAGGATGGGCAGCAAACTAAAAGAAATATCACCTGTTCTCATCAGTGATGCTTACTCCAACTTCTTGAATGTGTCAGAGCATCATATGCAGACATTTGAAAGTGACTCTGTCTCCATAGGTAGAAAACCATGAGTGTAGCTGGAATGGTTAGTCTAGCAAGAGCATGGCAGAATAAGCATCACTGGGGAAACTGCTGAAGCATCAGAAGCAAAAGGCGATATGCACTGGGGAGTTGACCCTTAAGTAGCTCCTGAAGGCCTGAGTGTCAGCAGTGGCATTAGAGCAGGACATCAGCAGACTTTCCTAATTCTCTGGTGCAGCTAATACTTAGATGTGATATATCAAGAAGCACGACTGTGTTTACAAATTGCTCATGTTAAGGGTAAATCTTAAAATCATAAAAATACTTTTCCAGATGGTAAATGCAAATAGATACAAAAAACTGCCTGAACTGACCTGATTTGCAAGGTCAGATATAACTAAAATAGGGCTGCAGCTATTGATTAATAGCTGAGTAATCTATTGATTATTTCAGTGATTACTTGAGTAATCGGATAAAATAGACTTTTGCATTTTTAATGTTAAAATTAAACTAAAATTAGTAGGGGAAACATTTTCTTATGCTCATTAAGACAAAACAGACCATTGCAGACATTAAATGAGCATGAATTTAAAATAGTCAAGAAAGTCAAGATAACACAACACAATATGGATATGTTGATAGAGATTATAAAAATAGTTCCCCACAGAATATTTATAGTTATGGTTGAAGGTGGTAGCTCACTGTAGGTGGAACTACAGTGTTGTAACTTATTACACTTTAGTACAGCAAAAGACATTATACTGCAAACTGAAGTGTGGATGGTGAAATACACCTTTAGGAATCTGCAATCTTTTTTGAAAGCCTGTGTTGCTCTTAAAAATCTTATGGGCACATTCAAATCATCTTTGTCACCTGCAGGCACAAATAAAATTATATGAAATTCATAAACACATTCTAACATTTTAAGAAAACACACACATGAAAAAGAACATGATAGAAGACAAGTGAAATCATTTTAAGGTATATTCAGATGCTAAATTAATTCTGGAGGAGGCATGATTGCATCCAAAGGCGATGTAGAGTCAGGAGCAGATGCAACCAGGCTCTGATTCATTCTTGCTGTTGTAAATTGAGTTAGAGATGTCTGCTGTGAGTGTAGGGATGATGTTATCAGTAAATTGAGAAATGCATAGTCCTGTATTTTCTTTTTTTAGGGTTACAAATTACTGAGAGTTACAGTTAAGTAGCTGATACAGTAGTACTAATTACTTGCAAATTGTTTTGTTGTTTGTAATGAAATCTGTAGAGAGAGGAACAGAAATGAAACTTTTTAGAAATAGCCAATGTTGCATTTTAGATTAATTCTGAGCTTTAACTTGCTTATTTAATTTCCTTCTTGCCAGAGGTCAAGCATTGTATCTCTTTCAGGAAAAGTATTGCTATAGAGCATGCTAACATTTATGAACCCAGCTGAACAATAGATAACGTCTGGTTTTCATGTCTGACTGAAAATGGTAATTTTGCTGTAAATACACTGTGCAAAATGGGCATTGAACAGTATTGCAAGTCAGCGTGGAAATTTATTCACTGTTATTAACACAGTAGACCTAAATGAATGGAGTTTCAGTGTCCAGAGCAAGAAGTACCAAATTGCTGGTTACTTATGAAATAATCTTGTGAAAAGGTTGCCAATGCAGTATGTACCCTATTCAGAGGTAGGTGGCAACACGCTGCCAGTCTCAGGCTCTATTTGTGACATCATGGCCTGTACAAGTGTAGGCTGCCCTAAGGCAAGTGGTCCATTAATTCACACACATTATGACTGACCCACATCCTCCACCTTTGTATCAGAAAATGAAATACAGTATTTAACTGCAATCCTGCTGATAGACTTTGTGCAATTTGTTAAACAACAACCTTCAGTTGGAAGAACAAAACATTCTCTTCACATCCAAAGGAAATAAATCAGGAGTATTTGGCCTGACAATAGACAATACCACCACTGAGGGCCTTTGCTAAAATATTTCACAGTTACTAATTTTATTCACTTTTGTTCTGAATTTTATTACACTTTGAAATACAGTCATATCACAAAGGAAATCATAGCAATAGAAATTCATGTTCATACATGTTAAGATGATAAACAAAAAAAATACTGAGGAATGGAGGGAAAAAGAAACTGATTCAGTTTGACTTGCACCTAATTTTGAGTGTCTTGTTTTTTATGTTTTACCAAGTGCGTACTGTATTTCCTAATATAAGTTTTACATTCCTATTATTCAACAACTAAAGTCTGTCGACTTTCCTCAATAAAATGATGAGAGGATTTTTTTTTTTCCTCTCTCTTCACTTAGGATAGGCTGTTTGCTTGTCAGATTTTGAGCATGGCTTACCTTTTATCTGGTTTCCAACATTTTACTAAGAGAGCAACTGTGCATATTACACTTGGCATGACATTGCCTATTTAGCTTCCCAAACAAATTACTCTCCTTCCCTCCTGTCCGCTCTGCTCTCCTGTCCAGGCATGTGGACATCTTTATGGTCTGGTAACCACTCCTGTCTGGCTATACTTTTTTTTGCCTGCACTTTGCAAAGCATTTAGACAAGTCAAATTATTTTACACAATGTTAGGTATGGTGTGATTCATTAAACTTGGTGTGTGATCTTGGAATGAGGCACTCGTGAGTCAAGTTTCTGATTACATCAAGCTCTATCTTCTTATCTTTGAATCTAATATTGCTAATGTCTTACATAGTGACACTTAGCATTTCTGACAGTGTACACTGAAAGGAAGTTAAAAAAGGTGGTACCATTTATATAGAATATAGATATTTTTTATTAAAAAAAAAAAATTATATATATATATATATATATATATATATATATATAAAACCAGGATAAGGCTATAAGAATCAGTTTAGATTATCCTTCCTTTTTGTATCTTACAGAGATAGCATAATTGAATTACTGATTCTTACTCATTTCAAGTGATTAGACGTTAATTGCCTCCAATTTAAATGCAGATTGTTTGAGAAATGTAGGGTTGTATAATTTCCTAGCCTGTAAAAGCTGCTTGTGCTTTTCTGTGGAGGAAAGCGTTAATTAAAATGGGTACATTTTACACAAAGTTGGTAAACTCTGATTGTCTTGACACTTTAAATGGTATGGTACAGCATGGCAAGTGGAGTAGTGCTACTTGACTTAAGATTAGAATTCCCTTTGTTTGGTTTCTTTTACAGTCCCTTCATGTGGAAATGGCTGCATTCCCTGTGGCAGTATAGTTAGAATGAGAGAAAGCTTATATGGAAGATCACGAAAGTAAAAATACTGGTCTCTCCATAAATTGCAGTTTTTCTTTATGTAACCAGTGTCACCCTTTCTCACGGGTGAGTCAATTTTCTGCCTGTGGGTCCTGGAGGCATTTGTCTACTTTTGTAGGATATGTTTGTATCAGTCTGTGTGATTCACCAGCACACATTAAGTGATTTGCATTAAGAAAATTGCCCAGAAATTTTGAGTTGGCCTGGGCATATTCAGGCAGTGAAGCTGGTCCGGATGGCAGCATCTCAGCTGGAAACTCTCTGCCCCCAGGTACCTGGCTGCTTTGCCCCTAACTCACTAGCCCAGCCCCTCACCAGCTCATTGATCATTGAGAGTTTGCCACATTTTCTGTTTTTATTTCAACACACTAGAGTTGTCAACATAAAAATAAGTTTCATGACTATTTTAAACCTTTAATCCCAGAACCCAGAAGAGTTGAGTCAATTATACAATTATACAGATTGAAATAAATGTTTTTCTTTCTTTAAGATAAAAAAAATTCACTAATAAAATGAATACCCAGGCTCACTCTGAAATGCTCATTAGATTTTTAGATGCAGCACCCCGCTTTGGCTTTATCTTAGTTGACTTTTTGTAGTTGTGAAAGCATGTAGTATTTGCAATGCAACGAATTAGCATATCTGACACTTCTATTGGACTCAGTTTTAGATTCTATGGTTAAACTAGGGCTTTGTTTACAATGTATGTGATAGACTCACTGCTTACGTAGTTGCGTGATCCAGATCTCAGAAATTAAATTGGTGAGCACAATATGACAGATTGATGGCTGAGACTACAAAACCTTTTAGTTCATTTTCCTGTTATAGTGCATTCATGAGTTGGTTTTTGCCTTTGTAATTGATTATATTTCAGCACTTTTTTTGTCCACTAGATAATCCTAGTTTGGCACAGTTCTTCACATCCCAGGCATTCTGTTTCAGCTTTGTTGCCAGTACATCTCAGCTAACAAATGGGAATATTCAAAGTCTCTGACCTAAATTTTAGTGAATATGAGAAGTAAAATATTTCTCTAGAAGAGTTAAGAATATTTAGAAATAATTGGGGGACAGCTTGGTTTGTTGGTCAGTACATGAAAATGTACTCACAAACCAGAAATGTTGGCAGCCACAAGCAAGACTTGCTGAGCTCAGCAGTCCAATTCTCACCCGGCTGCCCCATTTTTGAAAGTGTCAGAAATATTTGCCTATTTCCAGGAGCATAATGGCAATCTGGCAGCCTTGTGATTTAGTTAGTCAGAATAACTCAGTTACCAGCTGCAACAAACATTTTCATTTTTAGAAATTTGCTACTGTGGAAGGAAATAGAAAACTTATTTTATCTATTCATTTAGCAGGTTAACTTCATGTTTTGTACTGCTACTTTTCTGCCATTTCCCCCTTCTTAGCACATATATCATTTTAGCAGCTTTTTAAATCACTATGATTAGCTATGCTATACAGTAGCTTCATCTCTGAGAATCCCTAAACCAGTTTTCCGTAATAAAGTTTAATTATTAGCGCTGTCAATGTTAATATAGTAATAATAATAATATAAAAATGCAAATTCTCTTCAATGGTACTTATGCGGTTTTTTTTTTTGTTTTGTTTGTTTTTTTTTAAGCTGTGATTACCGCCTGCACATTCTGTGATTATTGTTAACCTTTCCTGCTTCAGCCTCCACACTGTAGTCAGGAAGCAGAGGGAGACTTCTGCTCCAGGGCCAACGCTGTCTTCACTTCAGTTAACCCCCTCCGACTTCACTCTGCAGGCTTGTACAGTTAGTGTGGGGCTTGAGGAGCTGTAGATACATTTGTAGATACATATTTCTGTCTGCAATGCTTCTTACATCTCTGGTTTGATTGCCCCACTGATTTTGGTCTCATTTTAACATGTTGCTGTGGCTTTACTCCTCTTCCTCTCCTAGTTCTTACTCAACACAACCTCCACCCTCATACACACAATGTAAACAGGCTATGAACTGAGCTGTTCTTATTCTTATGTGATTCATTTTGATTTTAATTGACTGGCAGCACTGGTGTTTTTGGTATTATTTCTTTGCTTTTCTGAAAGTAAATCTGTCTAGGAATAAAAAAAAAAAAACACATTTGTGTGTTTGTTTGTGTGGCTTTTTTTCTGTTTAGGTGGCCAACCTGGCATGCTCAATCTCCAACAACGAAGAAGGAGTGAAGCTGGTCCGGATGGCAGCATCTCAGCTGGAAACTCTCTGCCCCCAGGTACCTGGCTGCTTTGCCCCTAACTCACTAGCCCAGCCCCTCACCAGCTCAATGATCATTGAGAGTTTGCCACATGTTCTGTTTTTATTTCAACACACTAGAGTTGCCAACATATAAATAAGTTTCATACACAGTGGCTTTAGTAATTGCAGATTATAATTAAAACTGCTCATCAATTGAATATAAAGCCGTTGACTTCATCAGGCCTGCTTGCCCATTAATACGTTTTTTTAGGATTAGGATTTTCCTTTTTTTGCAGTTACCATGTACATACCTTTTTGGGTTAATAAATAAATGTCAGTTGTCACTTTTACGAACACCACTGTAATTTATAAACTGTACAGTGACAATAGATGTAAAATGTCTTGTCATATTATATATGTCTTGAAGTGTTTGCAGTTCTACCAGTGTGATTTTTCCCTCTAAACTTCCCATTTGGTTACATCTAATTTCTCTCAATGTTCGGATTTCGAATTTGTCCCACAAAGGTGCTACAGTGAACTGGACACAAAATTGTTTGTGCTGTTTTAACAAAAATGAAATTGAATAAATAATGGAATATAGAAAATAGGAACAAACAACCAATTGGAGAGAAAAAGAAAAAAACGCTTATTCTAGTTGCCAGTTTAGCGTTAGTTGCCATGCACATATGAACCCCCACACTGGTTTACCATGTGCAAAAACTGTTCTTTGTTGTTATCCAGGTTATGCTCTGTGCTCTGAGCTTGTGAGTTTGAAAATTGCCACAATGCAACATTTGTACATCTGTAACAGTGAAACATCTTATAGACACAAGACACAAACAAAATTATCTGAAAAACGGCAATTTTATTCACATACTGTTAATCCAGAAAATATTTAGACCCCTTCATTTTTTTGCATGTTTTGAGTTGTTGATTTCATTTTAAATGGTTAAAATTGCAATTTCTGCCCCTCAGTCTACACTGAATAATGCATAATAGAAAACCTAAACATCTTAGAAATGTTTGCAAATTTATTAAAAAATGAAAGCTCTTAGTAATGGAAGCAAGTGTCAGTACTTCGTAGAAACCCCTTTAGAAGCAATCACAGGAGTAAGTCAACAAGCTTGATTCGGGTAGTTTATCCCACTGACAGATCCTCTCAAGCTCAAGTCATCTTCAGGTCTCTTAACAGATACGCAGTGGGATTTAATTCCAGGGTTTGACAAAAGCCACCAGACTTGTCCTGCAGCTATGTGCTTCAGGTCATTGTTATGCTGTAAGCTAAACTGTCACCCCTCTGCTCTTTGAAGTAGATTTTCATCTCTGTATTTGTCTGTATTTCTCCTTCCTTTCTTTCTGACCAGTCTCCCCTTTCCTGCACCTCTATAGCATAATGTTGCCACCACCATGGTAGGAATGGTATTAGTTAGGTGATGACCAGGGCCTGATGTTCACCACACAAAGTGCTTGGAATTTGACAAAATAGGAATCCATGTTTGTCTGATCAGACCAAATGAACCTTTTGTGTCATGTTCTGATAGTCTGAGGGTCTTTTAAATGCTTTTTGGCAAACTCCAAGAGGGCTTTCATATGCCTCTTAATCAGGAGTGTCTTTTGTCAAACCATACTGTCAAAAAGGCCTGATTGATGGAGAGTAATAGAGGTGGCTGTCCATCCAGCAGATTCTCCCATCTCTGTGAAGGACTTGTGGATCTCTAACTGAGTTACCCTTGTGCTCTTGGTTATCTTCCTGACCAAGCCCCTTCTTGCCTGGTTACTCACTCTAGTATGTGTCCTAGTGGTTGCAGACTTCTTTCATTTCACAATTATTGAGGTCACTGTGCTTCTGGGAACACTCAAAGCTTTAGAAATGGTTTTATACCATTGCCCTGTTCTGGCCCTTGTCACAAAATTTTATTGCAAAGGTCTGCAGAGAATTCTTTGGATTTCATGGGTTGATTTTTGCCCTGACTTGCAGTATGCATTATGGGACTGTATATACACAGGTGTGTGCCTTGCTAAAATATGTTCAGTGAATTAAATTTGTCACTCAACTTCTAAACACATTTCAAGGAAAATTAAAGCAAACAGAAGCACCTGACCACAAATTGGTCACCGCAAAGGTTCTGAATACTTTTGAGAGTTTTTATTTTTAACAATTTTGCAAAAGATTTTATTTTATTTGACATTAAGGACAATTTTTTTCAGTACGCACAAAGGCAACTTAGGGAGCTCTGTGTATTAACACACACCACAGCCCCCCCCCCCACCCACCCGTTAATTTCTTTTTGTGGATATCATAGATAAGTCAGGTAGAACAAAGAAAAAAATAAAATCATGACTACCTGAAAGTCTGTGTCTCTCCCCACTACTGAGCCTGTCTTTTCATACCTCTCACCATGCCAGCTACCAAGTTTCATCTGTACCTCTCGCCCATGCAAACTCTCTGCATTATTTTGCCAGGACTCTTTTTAATCTAATATAATGACTCCCATTCATCCTGAGCTTTGATACCTACAGATGTCTTCCACAAAAACAGTCAGCTATTAGTTTTATTCTATTCAATTTTTCAAAACACCCTATGTCTATAATCACTCCCAGGAATGAATTGGCTTCATGCTGCAATCCCAACATTGAGGTGGGATAGTAGGGGTGCTTCGTGCAATCAAGCTATGCTAATGTTGTGGCTGAAGGCTGTGCCGTAATTGAGCTTTAATGGCTGTAATTGTGTGATTACAGGTGATTAATGCAGCATTAGCCCTTGCTGCCAAGCCCAACAGTAAGGTGGCCCAAGACAATATGGATTTGTTCAAGGAGCAGTGGGAGAAGCAAGTCCGTGTTCTCACTGATGCTGTTGATGATATAACATCCATTGATGACTTCCTGTGTGTGTCTGGTAAGTGGTATTAATTTGCATGTCACTGTCATGCAGGGCTAAAATAAATGTTGTGTGCTGTTGTAGCTTTGTGATGTTTTAAAATGTGAAAATAGTACACTGTTTATTGGTAGACACACATTTGGAAAGTATTAGGATTTGCACAAAACATTATTCTTAAGAGGAGGAAAAACAGGTGTAAAAAATCTGTGGTATACGTTGTCCCATATGAGAGCCATACATACCAAGGCTGATTGGGCTGTATAGAGGAAAGTATTGAAGCATAAGCAGAATTGTCTGAAATTGACATTTTGTCACATGTGTTAAAGCACACAAATGGTTTGTCAGGCATATCCTTTGAGTTCTCATTAAGCAGAATCACTTTTCTCACCTCCATCCAAGGACAGACTATAATTTACATATTGGACATTTACATTTTACAGGCACCCCATTAATAAGCACTCTGAGAATTTATATATGGCCCTCCCTATTTTATAGATGAGCATCCCTGTGGCCTCTTAATTTCAGGACTGTTAGTTGGAGAGTTTTCTGATTATATGTTCAGTATTTTCTATTCCTCTATATTCCATCCCTTATTAAAGCATTTCTCAGAAGGGAAAAAAAGGAAAATACTGTTTTAGCTTCAACTTGCATTTGAACCTCTTTGCATGCAGGTAGGTTGATGGCATGTTTAGATTAAAGTGTTTAAGTAATGGTAACTGTGTACACTACTAAGTGCATCATTGTTTTATGTCCCTAGAGAACCACATCCTGGAGGATGTGAATAAGTGTGTCATCGCTCTGCAGGAGAAAGATGTTGATGGTTTGGATCGCACTGCTGGGGCTATTCGCGGCCGTGCTGCCAGAGTTGTCCATGTGGTCACTTCTGAAATGGACAATTATGAACCTGGAGTCTACACAGAGAAGGTGTTGGAGGCCACCAAGCTCCTCACGAACACAGGTATCTCAGAAACATAATTATGTAATTAAAAAAACTAGAAACACTTAAATCATTGACTAATTACATCAGGATTGTATTATTTTAACCTTTTTATGGATAAATTTAAAAAGGAAAACTTATGCTTTCCTTTTGAGCAACTGAAGCCTCTGTATTTTTGGGCTACACAGCATTAAACAAGTATGATGGACCCTCCTTTGAATGCCATGTTTTGGCCCAGTGTGATGAGAAAGATACCCAAACATTGCTCCCTCTTTCTTACCTTATTTTCTTGTAGGGTCTTTGTTAGTCCACTGTATGCCTGATATACAGTGTTTTCTATCATAGATACAACTTCCAGATATGTCTAGTCATTTTTTTTTCAGCTTAAAGGTAGGCTATTGTTGTATTGTCAAATGCCAACAATTTTCAGATTTACTCTGAAAATTGGTGCCGGAAAAATTCGGGCATTCTGCTTTGTAAAGTTGAGATTCACTCATCTGAACTGACACTACTAACCTTTACACAAGGAACCGTAGCTTTTTTTTATTTTGCTCTGAATATTTTAACCAAAATTAAATCATAGAAATGCTTTATGTCCATATGCTGTGCTATATTATTATTAGTCAGTATTTGTAAGCTGTGTTAGCTCCCATCATTACCGAGCTAACAAGATGGCAGAATGATTTGTCGGTTGTCAGATTTGGAAACAGCTTGGGCCTCTTGAGGGTGGGACCATTAAAAATCAGAAAGTGCAAGCTGTAGTTCAAGCAGGATTGCTGCTGAGGCTGAGAGAGGCGACAAGCTCTGGAGACACACTGTCGTGAGAATTTTTTTAAAGATGTTCCCATATCCTCTCCACAATAAATGGACAGGCTTCAAGTTAAAACTAATAACTCACACTTTAGTTTTAGAATTTATTCTCTGACATACTGTAATTTGTTTCTTTTTGTACATTGATTTTATAAGAGTAGGTAATTGTTTGCAAAGGCTTTTGTGTATTTATAATTGATCCTAGTTACAGACTGTTTGTGAGTTTTTTCATTAGCTCTACTTTTGTAGGAATGTATTATAGAATTCTTTAATATGAAAGTATTTCAGAGAGTAATTAGAGGAGTACAGTGTTCACTGTAATGCTGACAGTTTCACTAGATTTTAATTTTTTTTTTAAATATTACTTTCATACAGAAGCCCTCAAATTAATAAAGCAATTCCTTTTTTTCTTGCTCTTACTCTCTCTGCCTGTGTGTTAACATCCCGACATCCATTCCTGTCCCTTGAAGACTACAGATCTTAAGTACTAAAGTTGAAATACTGTTAATGCAGATGGGCTGGAGAGCCTCAGGAGCTATTATTATATTGTCAATAGAACAAAATGGATGCCCACTGGGACAACTTTACCTTTTTCTGGTAAACTGGGATCTGTTCTTACTTCTTTTTGTCCCATATTTTTCCTGCAACCATAAGGCAGCAGATAAAAACAGTGCAAAATTCCTTTTGCCAAAATTATCACTGCACTTTTTAATATGGATTGTCAAGTAGCTTTTGATAACTAGCAATGTCAGGAGCTGTTGAGCCAGATCTGTAAGGGGCACAATGAGAGAAGCCCCAGAGTGACAGTTTTTGATGATGCTGTTAGTTTGCCTAATAGTTGGAGAAACTGAGTGTAAGCCAACCACCTGCCTACTTGAAGGCGAAAAATGAGGGAGAGAATGTCCTTCTCTGTCTGGGATGAAGAAGAGGCCTTTATCAATACAGTCAGAGTCCAGTGTGATGCCAATGAAGTCCATCCGCTGGCAGGGCACAAGAGAACTCTTGGCAAAGTTTACAGTGAGATCATTTCGAGAAACATGTACAACTAGGGTCATTGGATTTTCTGCTTCTGGCAAGGAGCGCTTATCAACCTGATCGTCCATGTATGGGAAAAATCATCATGCCATTGGCCTGCAGTGTGGACAGTGCCGCTGTCATGCAGCTGGTAAATATTCAGGGAACAAGGGAGAGACAGCACTCTTATGCCTGACCCTTGGAGAAACAGCCTGTGGTGAAGTGCCACTGGCACATCAAAGTAGGCATCTTTCAAATCGGTGCTTATGAACCAGTCTCCTTCTGACCTTCAAAAACTGATTTAACCATCTTAGATCCAAGATCGGAACCCTGCCCCATCCTTCTTTGGAACCAGGAATTAAGTTAAATAAAATCTGCTGAACTGCAGTGAACTATTGTATAGTGAACTATTGAGGGCTAAAGCTCTCTGGAGGAGCCTCTATGGAGGGGGTTAAGCAGCAGCAGGACCCACTCATGTAGTGGGTCTATCTTTTGGCTCCCGAAAAGTAGAATGAGAGGGGGCCCGTTGTAGGGGACCCTGTCATATAGGCAAGTGTCAAGCTCTTACAGGACTCTGAATACCAGCTGGTTGACAAACAGTACCAGTATGCCTTTGTTTGGCCAAAGACCTGTTGAGGTGCAGCCACAAACATATGGCCCAGGATGACAGGCAAAGTTCAGTGTCTTCCTACATCCCCCTGACAAGGGAGCATGCCGTACCTGGCAGTGGGCCAAAGTCGAGGTAGACATCAGTCTGCCCAACTCCCTGGTTATGCCTTCAAACACTTTTGATGAAGGTTCAGCACCAGCAGTCACAGCAGTACCTGGCTTGTCAGCAGACTGTACACTCAAAAGCAAAGCTTTTATCTGGGCAAACTCACTAGTCAGAGTGGCAACCTTAAGGGTCAAGTACTCATGCCTAGGGTTTTTTTTCTTGCACGTGACTCATCTTTTGTCACCCCATGGCGCTTAGTCCCTGATGGAGCATTTTCATGGCTATCCTCTGGGCTAATTTATTAGGTTGCCTACATCACCCAGGTCACATGTGACTTGTGTTGGTAGAAGGTCTTGACTTTGCGCATGCACACAATGGATATCCTGCAAGTATCTGCAAGAATGAAATACAACTATAATTCTTACCTTAGTGTGATGCTTTCACCTACCCACTGACTTTGGTTTTGAGGTGGTGGCAGTACAGGTGGTTCATGCAAAATTATGTTTTTGTTACTTTTCTTTTTCTCCAAATATTCAATTTACGTAACATGCTATAACTCTCAAAATGTGAGTTTTCATTTATGTTTTCCTTGATCCTTTTCCATTCTTCCTTTCACTCTTCGTCTCACCTTCCTTCAGTCATGCCACGGTTCACAGAGCAAGTGGAGTCTGCAGTGGAGGCTTTGAGTGCAAACCCCTCACAACCTGTGGATGAGAATGAGTTCATTGATGCATCCCGACTGGTATATGATGGAATTCGTGATATTCGCAAAGCTGTCCTTATGATCAGAGTAAGTCATGTTTTATTCCTACTTTTGCATTATTTATTTATTTATTTATTTTTTTTTACCACAATGTTTTAATATATAAGGATGGTAGTTTTCTGTTTTTGATATTTCAAAATCCCATACTAAAACCAACAATGAATTCTGTGTACTCAACTGTCATGTCAGCTAGATTCTGGTTTGCATTATTTGTCTTTGCCTTTGACTTTCACTGTTTGAAAAGTATTAAAAACATAGCAGTGAGCCATATCACTGCACTGGGTGACATGTTTCTTCAGAAAAAATGTCAGAACCATCAAAAAAAAAAGAGTTGAAAAGGCAAAGAATGACGATCAAATTTTTATAGTCTCTAAAGTTAAAAAAAAAAAAAAAAAAAAAGTAATCTGTACATGCACTTGGTCTCAGCTTTCTTTAGACACCTGTAGTCAACCAGCCATTGGCCTGTACACCACATGCTATTTTAAATGGTATATGAAATATGTTTGTGATCCAAGAAGGCAATGATTTACTTGTCTCAGGCAGAACAGACCTAATTGACTACACTTGCAATCTAGTGTAACAGCCTTAGTTGTCTATGGGTTTAATGGCCTTTGCTTGAGTACAACTATGACAGACAGATAGTAGTTATACCAGTGAATCATTACCTAATTGATTGACAATGAACTGACAACAAGATCTGCTTCAGCTGCAAAGAGAAATGGATAGTACTTAAAGCTTTATGGTGTTACTACCTTAACTAGTTGAAATGACCAAATTTGAGTTCTCATATCTTAAGAGGTAAGTTGACTTGCTTAAAATGCTTCATGTTTAACAGTACTCCATTACTGTATTGAGTTACAGTGTTCTGGTTGTATTATGTCATCTTCCATTATTTTCAACAGGTTAATCTTTTGAATTGTAATCATTAGTGTTGACAGTGGTGCTCCAAAATGGCACCTGGCCTCTCATTAATATTGATGTTCAGACATTAGCAAAAAAACAAATGAGATACAGACTATTATACACTATTTGCATTTTAATAAGTTCTTGATTTAAGATGGAGGGTTTTAATTAGCACTTTTTAGTTTGACTGTGAGCCAGTGAACTGCATTCAGTTTCCATCTTCCCCAGTTCCAGTCTTATTTGGACTGATTAAGCTGTTGTGCCCGTGGGGGGGCTGAACACTACCCAGTGGGTGTTTGTATAGGTGTGCATGTGTGTCAAAAATAACAGGGGATTTATGATAAATCATGCTTATTTATAATTAATCTGTCAGATTTATTCTGCCTTTAAATGAGAGTAGGAGATACTGATGTGATTTAACTCTGGCTTTGTTATCTATACAATAAAATGATCCTCTTCCTCTGTTTGGCAGTATTGCTTGATAAAGTGCGAGAGGTAATAATCACAGGTTTCGTTGTGATTATTTGGCAGGAAATGACTCAGATGCTTAGGCTTAACTTGGGTAGTTATGGATTTCCAGCAGCAAGAGCAGACTCCTCTTAATTGCTGTTGTTTGTAATGGGATTAGACAAGCGTCTCAAAAACGTTAATTTTTATCTAGAACCATTTGCTTGGCAGAACTGTACTTCATGCCACAGTTTACATGTAATAGTAGGCATGTTCAGCATCTAAAGAGATACAACAAATTGCAAATCAGCTTGAGACAACTTGTCTAGAGGGTATGTCCACACAAGCACAACCACATGCTCTCTGGCCATTTTTCCATAAATCCTCAAATGCATGTGTGGCACACACTTAAATCAGAACAGACAAGTGTGTGGTTGGGGCTACTTAAGATAGACAAGTCTTTAACCTCTGTAAGTGGTGCACAGGCAGCCTGTGTTGGACATCCTTTAGATATTTGACAGGCGGACAGAACCCTTTCACATCAGAGGCATCAGAGAATATGCCTCCCAGTCATCAAACTGTCTCAAAGTCAGGGAGCTGTTGACAGCGAGATACAGAGGGCAGCTGCTGTTACCTTATGATTTGTACAGTGTGTCGAGGCCCAAGGTGATATTACCATCTCTGCCCTTAAAAAATAGCTGATGTGCTCATAAAGACTATGAGCAGAATGTCGCAAAAGGAATATCAATTGGGGATTTTAATGTTGAACTACTCTGCCCATATTTAGAGCAGCAGATAAAAATACTAGATAAGACTAAGGCATACTTTCTGTCTTTAGTGTGATGCTGTACTTTTAGGTACGTCCCTGTCTTCTCTTAAATATTGGAGTATAGATACCATCTGGTCATATATGCCTCAGAGGTGATACAGGTGGAACTGAATATTTCAGTTTTCAAACAGGGCAGATGCTGGACATTACCAAATTAAATGTGGATTTATGGATTTTTCCACAGTGTAAAAAATCATTTACTTTGACAACAGAGCAACTTTGACCCTTTTTATCATACTGAAGGTTCTCTATAATAGTTTCTCATTGGGTACTCACTATCAGCTATCATTTTTGAGCCTCCCACATTCACGGGTTATCTGTTCACAGGCCACACCAGGTGATATCTCTGCCCCACTGAACAGTATTGTCTGACATTCCTGTGAGTCACTATAGCTTTGTATCTGAAACCATACTCCTGTTCCCTTGAGAACAAGAGCATTTCTACATTCCATAAAGCGGTGTAAGGTTTTTCAGAGACCTTCAGCTATTTTTAGATGTCAGGGCTCCAAATCCATTACAGAAGGGCAGTACTGAGACAGCTGGATAGGCACAAGTGGTGGCACAGGCATGATAATGCACTTTTGTTTTCCCCGTGTTTCACATTAGCACCAAATCTATTTTTTTTTTGTCAGTGACCTCTGTATTTTGGTGTAAGCATGACCTGTTGAGAAAAACAATTTTGATTATTTATGGAAAAAGCACTAATGTAACTTGTCTTGCATTCAAAGCAAGCAAAAGAGGTGAAGGATCATAGATGAAATAGCAGCACTTGAGAAGAACACAGCTCATGCCGTGTCTCTTTCCACAGATAACAGCGACAGATGGGACTTTGAAGTTTTTCCCCCAATGTTTCATACCAACTCATGCCTTTAATTTTCCCTTTTAAAATGCACAGGCAGAAAATTGTGCTTAATATGCAAATTAGAGTTTACAGTTTCTTTTTACCAACCTATGGGCATTAAGTAATGTAGGTTTAGCTAATAGTGCTGACATGACTCTTTAGTATGCCAATATTGTTTTAGGTTCTTTACTGACAGCTGATTTATATAATCCTATCATCTACACTTCTTGTCCCCCCCCCCCCCCCCCCCCACACACACACACACACACACACACTCACTCTCTCTCTCTCTACATGTCTGCTGCTCCTGCTTTGCCCCTTTTCTCTGTTGTCCTATTACAGACTCCAGAGGAGTTGGATGACTCTGACTTTGAGACTGACGACGTTGATGTTCGCAGCAGGACCAGTGTGCAAACAGAGGATGACCAGCTTATCGCTGGCCAAAGTGCACGAGTAAGTTTTATATTGCTTCTCTTATTATTTACAGAAATTCCTGAGCCTGAACTCAGCACCTTAACTCTTCAGACATCCATAATACCTTGCCAAATGGGACATTGTGTGTTGAAAAGAAAAACGCATACATATTGAGAGTACACATAATTATCTTCTTAATCCACCTATCAACCACAACATTAAAACCATTTGCAGGTGAAGTGAAACACATTGTTCATCATGTTACAAGGGGACCTGTCAATTTGTGGGCTATATTAGACAGCAAGTGAACAGTGAGTTCTTTAAGTAGATGTGTTAGAAAACGAAAAATGGGCAAATATCAAGATCTGAGCAACTTTGACTGGGATCAGTGTGTTCACTAGAAATTGGGTTAAAGCTTTTCCCAAACAGCAGCTTTACAGTGGTCATTACATTTCAAAAGTAGAAGAAGAACAGACAGTTTATCCTTGATAGGGTGATTGGTGTATGCTTAAATTACTGAATTGAATAATCCAACTTGAGTCAATTCATGTAGCATATTTGTCAGAACATAAGATGAAGAATGTAGGCTCTTGCAGGGTACATTGAAATGCACTTCAGAATGCAGAATACTCTGAAGAGCATATTGATATCTCATAAGACTGTAGTACTATAAAATAAGAACATATCTTTTATTTTCTGATTAAATACAGTACATTTCTTGACCTTTGTAACTGTCCCACTAGTTATGATTCTTTCAGAACTTCTCGCCATCATATTACTGTGATGAATCCAAGCTCCTGTGTTCTTGCATTGCTGCTCTTTGTCCCATTCTCTTGTGTAGTTACACTACAAAGTAGGCACCTTGATGGGACAGCATTGTCACAGTTATCTGCTGCTTTGACAAGTGCCTTTTGTTCATTTTTTTTTTTCCTCACGCTTAACCGAAATTGTAGAGAGACTAACTGCATTAATGACGTAAAGAATACAATGAGTTCTAAAATAATCTAAAAATCTCTAGTGGTGGAGTGAGCCTTCAGTACATTTCTATCCTCCTTATTTTATTCAGCAAAGATTATCTGTTTTGTTTTTTTAGGGGCTTTTCATATTTGAACAGCTTTACTGTAGCTTAGGTGACTCTAGAGAGAGTTGTATTTACCAGTAATAGAATGACCCTCTTGTAGTGATATTTGATTTCCTGCTCTTATGTGTCTGCCCAGTTTGGCCTCATACACTCATTTGTTGAAGGTCTGAATGCCTGTTTGGAAGGTGCCCTTTAGCTGTCCAACCCAAGAGGCTTGATAGAAATGGTGCTAAATACATTTGCATGTGATATTTAGTACAGCTAAACAAATGCAGTTATTTTTGATGTTATTTGTGACCAGAGACATTGAGGTCATTAAATGTAATTTTTAAGAAGATGTGACATGTTAGTGGCTGTGAACCCTGTTTTGAATCCATCATATTTAAAAAAAATTATCTGGACCAATTACAGATATGGCAATTCTAGAGCTAAATTAAAAGACAATTAATGTAGCTGTTTTCTGTTTACTTGTATTTCTGTCAAAACTGAAACTGAACTGAATGTTATAAGTTTCTGCAAGTCATAGATACAATATATTGTTTAGATGTACCTAGTAAATAAGTGTCAAATGTAAAACTGTGTATAACAGTAAAGAATACAGTGAAGTATGCTATAGTGCTACAAAGGTCCATGCCGTTGCCTGGCAAGAAAACCCTTGTCCATCTACAGAAACCATAGGTGATCATATAAAGCAAAATTCCCTGGAGGCACAAAAATGGCCTCAGAAAAACAGTATGTTGAGGTCCGGTTTGCTAACCTCCTTCACTTTCCATGATTCCTCCCTCAGGCTATCATGGCCCAGTTGCCCCAAGAGCAGAAGGCAAAGATTGCAGAACAGGTGGCTAGCTTCCAGGAAGAAAAGAGCAAGCTGGATGCTGAGGTGTCCAAGTGGGATGACAGTGGCAATGACATCATTGTGCTGGCTAAGCAGATGTGTATGATTATGATGGAAATGACAGACTTCACCAGGTGAGTTGGGACTAACAGCTTGACTCACGCCAAGAGCAATTTCTTCCCTAGTAAATGGCCTATTTTGTAATTGTAGATAGTTTTCTGTCTTCAGACTGCACCTGTGTTAATGGTTTGTAGTATGGCCACACATTTTAAATCATCTTTTGATTTATAACTGTCAGTCATAGTTTGTGGACTGTATATTTGTCACTGAGTGTTGGGCTTTTTTCATTCACAGAACCAAAATGTCATTTCTTCTTCACATGTTAATGTTCTAATAGTTGTGCAGTTTAAAGGAAATGCCTTTAATACAGAATGCATGTTTAAGTGTCACTTTATCACCCAATAAGCCTGTTTAACACTACTTTTCATGCACCATTGCTCTTTATTTTCCTTAATCAGCACTGTAGATAGGATTTTCTTCTTGATTATTTTTCCATCCTCCCCTAATCTTAATATGCACAACCATTAGCAGTGCATCAAATCGTCCTCTCTCTAGTACATGAATAAAGCTTGGTGTGCACTGTAAATCTCAAATGGATTGTCTCCCTCAGCAGATCAACCTTGGTGGTTGTTGTTGAGACACTAAAGATGGTTGAGAAATAATTGTTTTAATCATCTTTTTATTGATTTCTGCAAAGAAAGGTAAAAAGTAAATATTGCCATGTGAATGGGGATTTTCACTCCTAAATTAACATATACTCTTGACCAAACAACGTTTATGTAGCAAAGTCTGAAGTATTGTTCATAAGCCTTTAAAACTATGGTTAAAGGGTTAGAACAGATATTTCACCAGGAAAAATGTAGTTTTTTTTTTTTTTTTTTTCTTAACCTAGTCCTATATTTCTCTTGTGTTGATAGATCCATACAATAAAGAACCTTGACCCTGGTGCTTTTAGCAGTGCACAGTGCTTAGACTCAAATTTAACACAAATCCAGTGTGCACTTGTCCAGTACGCAGTATACTGGCTACATGTTCACTGTATGTTTGAATGCAGTTTTATTTATCAAGGTTGTGCATCCAGTTACCCTATACTTCTGAATTTACTTCTGAATGTAAAATGCCTTGGTGGTGATTTTTTTTTTTTTTTTTTTTTTTTGGTGACTTGACATTAAGCCAGGTTTGAAGGAGGGGAGAACCATTTTCATTTGAATGTGACAGAAGCTACTGTAGCCTCTTTAGCAGTTCATATGAGGATCTGTGTCATATTGTGCATGTTTGATAGTATGCGTGCATGTGCGCACATGATATTGAAATTTTGCTCGGTATAATACTGAGTTTCGGATTAGGGCTGAGAAGCATTTCAATCTCTCTGTGTGATCATGTATTTTGCATGGTCTGAATGGGTTTATGTGGTATATGTGCAGGATGTGACGGGACATTTTAAATGACTGACTGGATATGTGCCTCAATGTATTTGTATGACTGTATTTTTGAATTTTCAAGGGAATTACTCAGAGGGCAGTTTGTGCCCAACTCTGAGTCACATCCGTAACGACGACGAAATGCTGCCTCTCCGTCTTAGTCTTCTGGGTGTTTGAAAGATCCAGTTTTCTTGGCCAAAGATACAATACTAGAGAACTTTAGTGCAATTTGATGGAGGCTATGCAGAAACCTGTCATTTTTTTATTTCCTTCTTAATCACCCAAAGGACAAGGAAAAAATATTTACTGCCTTTTGCATTACTGTAGACACCAATGTAAATGAAATGCAAATGTTGTTGCTTCCATCTCAGTGCCATCCATGTTTTTTTTATTAGATGGAGTCAGCCGAGTATGTACTTTGAGGTTATTGATTACAGTGGCATCTTTCTATAAACATTAAGGCTGCATCTGTTTTGCAAAATGAAGCAGACCTGAAGAATTGACAAGGTGAAAATGGGGGAGGGGGAGCCCTCCAATAAGAGGAAAAAAGCACTCCATTGAAGCTTTGCCACTACTAAATTAAGTTTAAAAAAAACAGGAAACATTATTTACATTTACGCCATTACAGGTCTATCACTGGACTTTTTTTTTTTTTTTTAATTTGATGATTGATAGTGCTCACATCAACCAGGTTTTTCCAAATAAAGTGCACATTTGGACGTATGCACCATGGCTAACCTGTGCCACTGTCACCTAGCAACTGCAAACATGAACATATGTGTATTATTTATGAGGTTTCACATGCAACTGTCATTTTGCTATCGGGGTATATATTTTACATTTAAAGTTTTTTACAGCTAAAAGTTTTTAAGTTTTTCATTAATTGTATACCACCTTAGAATTCTGAGGAAAGCATGATTTTTAGCTCATGGTTTTAATAACTTAAAACATATTGTAAAGTAATATTTACCCTGCATTGCCTTGGTAAAAAGTGGTTGAAGTACCTTATGTAGCACAGTTATTTTTCGTATATGTAACATATGTTAGATTCTCTATGGTTGGTTAATGGCATTTGAAGTGGATCATAAACTGAAGTTGTGGGAATAGCTTTTGTGTGCTGAGGGCTTAATATCACAGCTCTGTTTTGTGACTTCTGTTGTTGGACACACTCAGACTTTGGATTGCATCCTGTATGTGCCAATGTGTGTGTCTGAAGGAATGCATGGATGTTTGTTGAGCTGAATATATATCGTCACATTATGCCTCAGCTCTCACATGTCAATAGCGCAAGGAAGGTCAGTAGCTGCCTAATTTAGCCTGTGCCCAAATTATTACCCCCTCAACCTTGATCTGCCACAAAACCCTGCCAGGGTTAATGTTGAATGATTTTAATTGATCTGGAGTTCTCTCCTGACAAATTTGCAAGAAGTGAGTGAGATTCTCAGAATCCTGCATTGCTTGTGGCTGTATGGTGGCTCTCATGAATAAGGCATGTGTGACTTGGGAACATGCAACATATTTGGGAGCCACCTGTCTTAGAGTATGCTGTGCTGTGGAGTGCTCTGTCTGATGTGGCTTACACCCATCTGGAAACCTGCAATCGTCCTTTGCCCCTTCTCCTGTAAATTGACCAAGAAAATCTTACAAGAGTTTCCTCTTGTCAAAAGTTCTCTTGTCAGTCTCTACAGCATCTTTGTGCTTTCCTGTCATCACTTGGCCACCTAGACATGAGTGGACGTGGTGAGAAAAATTTAGCAGCTGGCCCTTTATTTCTTGGGGCTAACACTAGTGATATTTAAAGAAAGAAGTCAGTGGTTAGGGAGAAATCTGTGGTTTCTGTTTTTACACACCCTGGTGTATTTTTTTTTTTTGGGTACAGTCTCCAGTATGATACTCGCAACACTCTTTAAAACCACTGGCATTCTTACATCATTTATTTATTTATTTATTTTGTTTTCTGGAATCTTCACAATGCCTCCAGCTCTGTCTCCAGGGGTTGACTTGTCCCCAGAGAGCTTCCAGTATGTGCTCTGATGCGTGGCCTCTTCCACTAGGACCCTGACTTGCTCTACAGCAGAGCACAAGAAGGGAAGGGTTGGGGAGGGAAGAGGAAGCAAGAGAACAGAACACAAATTTCCATCTGTTCTGGGTTGGATGGCTCATTTTTTAGCCTGGAGAGAGCAGCTTTGAATCCAATTTGTGTCTCTTGCCAACTGTGTCCCAGAGTCCCTTGTGGGGCCAGAAAAACTGCAAATGGCTGACAAGCTTTACAGTGGGTCAGGTCAGGGCTTTACTGACCCATGCTGGGACTGGCTTTGTTCAGGTCATGGAGGGTCAACAATTAAATTTATTATGATAGGACACTGAACAAAGTCTTTAAAAGTATTACTCTCATTTCTTCACCTTAAATTTTCTCCTTTTTTGGCTTTTTTTCTTAATCCCATACATTGATGAAAATGACCATGCAAATAAAGTACTGAAGCTATGGAAGGTCAGAAACCTTTCCACTTTTTCTCCACAGGGGGAAAGGACCGCTGAAGAATACATCTGATGTCATCAGTGCTGCCAAGAAAATTGCCGAGGCAGGATCAAGAATGGACAAGCTGGGCCGTACCATCGCTGACCATGTAAGTCGTTACTGAACCGCCACCCCTGAGGGTTTTATGTGAACTAGTTAGTGAACACCAGTTGTAGCAATTTGGAACATTGTCAGTGTCTGATAAATAAAAAGTAATTTCTGCTAATACCAGAAATTTTCTTTTGGAAGGCAAATTTGCAGCACAAGCTTTATGACAAAACTCAAATGTCATGGTTACTGCCAAATTGCATGTTTCAGGCATGTAGGTTAAATGAAACATTTTGTGAAATGAGATGTTTCAAAATTCATGTCATTCTTGAATCTGTTTCAGTATCATTAACTTATCTGACCTCTGTCTGATTGCTGTATTCAAAGATGGGGCACTTACATACATCACTAATTTTACCCCTGCTAGCACACAGTTCAGTTATGTTTCAGTGAAAGGCAGATTTCATTATTGTGGGAGCCATTAATTTACCCCAGGGGTAAATTTTTCATTTTTGAAGTTGTAGACTTAGAGTTGAATATATTTTTTTCTTTATGCACAACTTGTTCTCAGCTCTCATGTAGCTGAAGGAACTGACGCTGCTGCATGCTCTAGTGTTTACACTGAGGTTGGGATAAGGAAAGCTTTCACACTGACTGCATTTGATAGCCCATCCTTCTGTTTTTAAATGTTGTTCTTAACAGCACTGCATGTAATCTAGATTTAAAGATTCAGAACAGGGAGGCAAACTTTTCTTTTGGAATATAATGTAGCCTTGTTACTTCAAGCCATGTCTACGAAAATATGTGGGGGGGGTGACAGTGCATAATTTATTTTTGTACAAATGCTTTGGATTTTTTTTTCTCATTTGTATGTTTAGCCTTAACGCTAAGTAACAAGTTTACACAGCTGAGGCCTTCAGATGTTATCAACAGTTATGATTTGTTGTTCATGTGCTGGTAGTTTTGACCATTTTCTGTCAGGATCAGACCCTTCCTCTCTCTTGTCTTTTAAATCGTCCACTCTCCAATTCCTGATTCCATCATCTCACAACAATCCATTACCTCATAGACCATGGTCCTTGACATAAAGAAAGACACATTCAATTATCCATGGTCTCATATTTCACTTAAAAACTTGCACTGTACCAATTTTCAGATACACAATTTATCCCCTAACTTATTCATGCACTATCTTAGGCAGAGACTTGTTTCTGTGTCTGCAAATATATATACACATTTTATTGTTAATCATGAAAGAGTGTAGTTTGCAACAAGACATGGTTTTCAGATTGAGTTCTTCTCTCATAAAGGCAGAGCTTGCTTTTGTTTGATATGTACCAGCTATGGGTTTCATCCACTTCTATCCAAGAACACACAATGGCTGAGGAAGGCACACAGTGACTTTGTTTGCTGTAAGATTTTAATTTTGATAACAATGTCAACCTCTCTTTTGCTCAGATTTTGCAGTGGCCATTATTAAATCTGTTGAAATTATCTTCCACCATAATTATCAGTTCACTTCAGGATTGCCAAGGGTTTCCCACAAAAGGTACTGATGAATAATTGATTTAAGGATTATGTAGTGTTACATCTTAGGTTTTTTCTTCTTTCTTTTTTTAGTGAGTTGTTGGCATAATGAGAAGAGGTGTGTTGGGACTGCTGGGACACATGCAAAGTATATTCCACCTGTTTAAAAAAAAAAAATTAAAAATGTCCATGCTTGTAAAACATTTCCCATTAATTTAGCTCAAATTCAGAAGGGGTTTAAGAAGTATATAAATGACCTTTGCCCAATTTTTTTGCACAACCGAGGGTTTAAGTTATGCCAACACATGCTGAAAGCATCTGCATTTACTTTTCAGCAGAAATCTGTCCCTCATAGTCTGACATAATGTGCTGCTGGCCTCCAAGAGCCCTGTACATATTACATTTTATTTAAGGTGTCCTCAGATCCTTAATATCACAGGCTCATGTCTTTCACAAAGACAGTCTTACCTGTACTGACCTAATTGCATCTAAATCATCTGAATAGGGAATAAGCCGTTGAGGAAAGTGACTTTTTTATGCCTCACTGCTGCCTTTGGGGATGCTTATTCACTTTAATGAAAGCAGTGTTATCCCCCAAAGAAGACAGATGGGCAACAGTGCAGGTGTGCGATCGTGCATATGTACGCGTGTTCCTACATTCGAACACATTTATTGACTGGCTTGCCTCTCTGCAGGCACATGTGAATGGATGTTAGTTTTGGGTGACTGTCTTACTCTCCCATCCACAACTATTTGTAGGTACTTGCTGCTTTATCTTTTTCTGCATATGTGTATGTTTGTGTGAGTACACTATTAGGGGATTTTGGGGTTTGAAGCACTCAAAGTATGAATAAATGAAGAGCTTTGGCTGTTGGAACAGAAGTCGTTGCCAAGAGTGAGGACCCCTCCAGCCTCTGAACCCATCCAGCTGTCTCTCTTAGCCTTTCTCTCTCAACAGGGACCAAAACACTAGCAGACCAGGCGACACTCACCCGTAGCACATCAGCTCGAGCTCCCAGGGAAGAGCATAGGGTAGAGTGGAGGAGAATGATCGAGAGGTAGGAGAGGTAGAAATAAGGGGCAGTGCATTTGTGTGGAGAGAGAAACATCCCTCTTGAGAGATGAATCCATTAAGAGTGCTTCGCCTTTTAATTAGCAGTATAATTGCCAGGTGGCAGTTTTTTTTAATTCATTTATTTATGCAGGCAGTTTATATTTAGGGACATATCTCTAACAAAGCAGGAGATGCCACAGGCCTACTTACAGCAAAGGCATGGCACATCAGGATGGTCTTCGTACTTTAGCAGCAACATTTAAGTGAATCACCAAGATGCACACACATGACAGAGTTGCAAAGGCAGTGCTAGAACTGCTCATTAACCTAGGCATATTAATCACTTGCTCTCTGTGCTTCTGGCCTGGAGGGCCTAAGAGGGTTTACTCCTCATATAAAACACATTGGCAGATGGTCCCAGACTGATAACAAAGCATTTCACCCCAATTTTTCTTTTCAAGACTGTGTCATGCTGTGTTTTGGCACCTGCATACTGTATTCAACAAAAATGTGCAGGTGGCCTGTACTGGAGTTCCCAAAAAAACAGTTAAATATGTGTAATAGAGCCTTATTAAAGTTTAAAGAAATGAGTGTAGTGCAGAGATGAGCTTGAGGATGTAGGTCAATGCTGTACAAAGGTCTGCACTGCAGTTTATTAAGAATTTATGACCCTCCTCTGCAGGGCACCTTATGAGAATTCCATTGGAGTGGGCTGGTAAACAAATAATGCTATGTAATTGAGATTTATAATGCAAATGTGTTAGCCATGTGGCCCATAAATTTCTTTTATTTGCATGTTCTCAATATGTGCACTTGCATGTACACCCGCAAACATATGCACATAAAATAAGGCTTGCATATTTAGAGAATGGGCATGCACTGGCTGCGTGTTGTGTGAGCTTTATTCTCATGATGTATACTGACATACATAGTACTTTTTCAATTTGCATTCAGTCAGTGGAGATTTATGGTGATCCATGGGCTCTGTTGCTGGTCACAGTCTAATCCCCACTCTGGCCCCAGACGCTTTACAGCAGAAAGGGTTGTAAATTACCTGCTGCAGTAGAGAAGCAGAATCACCCAGAGACCACAAATTTTCAGCTCTGCAGTTCAAGGGTCAACCCTTCGACTGCAGTTCAGCCAAACCAAGTGACGCCCACCTTTTTTGTGCTTGTTTAGAAAATGTACCTGCTCCCATTTTTTATCTTTTGAAAAGCACTTATGCCTTATAATTGTTTTGTCCCATGCTTTGAAAGTAGCACCTTTTGTTACCAAAGTGCTCATATAGATGGAAAATCTTGTGATGAGAACGTGTTCAAAGTCACTGACTCCTTGTGGACAGAAGCTTGGTACTTCAGGAGGAAGCTAGATATGTATGACTTGGGTGTAGCTGTTGAATACATTTTTTGAATGTATTAAAAGGTATAGTACTTGCAATTGCAGATTTGAGCATTTGAAGCACGTGGCTAAGTGTGCAAAAAGAGTAAGGGGTCAGGCCAAATGAAAGGCAGTTTGAATATCAAACGTTAAAAGTATAAATGTTTTAATATAGCTATTTGTACTTACCTGTTCTATTGCAGGTATGTTAAGATACCACTTTTCTTACATGTACTACAGTGAAATGACTGACAGGTGCAGTATAAACATGAAAAATTGATGAAGGCCATTTAATTGGTCCCTGTGGTTACCTCTAAAGGCAGTCTTTTTGGCTTCCCCCCAGCTGGATTTTCTCCTGTCATACCCAGACTGTGTCTGCTTCAATGTCACATTAACATTCCCAAGTGTCAGTGTGATTGAATTGCCCCCACGCATGTATGGAGCAACTTCTTAGCAGATGCACTGAGGAGACAAGATCTGGCCATTGCCATTCTGTTTGAAATGGATCTTGACTGGTTGCACATGGAAGATTTATATTTAGCTTTCAGCTGTAACAGAATCAGCACCAGATGGATTATTTCTAATGCACAGTATACTAAGTCCAAGTTATGTCCATTAACTAGGTAGTACCCAGAAAACACTACATGCATACTCATCTTCATCAAAGATCATGTGCATGGAAAGTCTGCTTTGGTCAGGGTTTTGTCTTGCAGGAAGTATATTAAGTTTCATACTGCTGCGTTTTTTTGAGTTTCATTTTCAGTACTTTTGAACCTCACTTCTATCTTCACTTACACTTTTGAGCCATTCATGACACTTTTTTTTTCCAGCACCACTGTTTTCACAAGGTTTAAATTCCATTTGATATAGGAAACATTTTTTATATTGCAGCATATTTATATTGAAGTGTCTTCACACTATAGCTGGGAATCAATCATCTCCTATCCCTGCATAGCCCTAACTTCTATTTCAGTTCCTGCCTATAGTAACAGAATGGACTTTTTGATTGTGAATTGCTTTGTTTCCTGTATCTACCTAAATGTTGCCATGGATCTCTGTCACGCTATTACCCTAATGGCACTGGCTTCTTGGTCCTTTCTCAGGTTAGGCCACATACAAAGGCATATACTTTTTTTGTTTGTTTGTATGTCAGGAGTAAAGTTACAAGATGGAATCTTCTGTATGGTCTAAGGTTTGGAATTAGTTTGCTTCCTTTTAAGATGTGGAAATCAATCCACAATACCACATGGTCAACTTATCAGAATGAAGATTTCTATTTTTTCATTTCAGCAATAAAGGCAAAGTCTCTCCAATGTAAAAAAACTAAGCAGAAATCTCACTTAGGTCTCAAAACAGTGACATCATCAGTTCTGACATGACATGAAGTGACTCATAAACAAAAGATATCAAAAAACACCATCTTGGTTCACCACTCTGCCGTACTCCCTGGCAGGTTGCTGGCAGTGGTGCATTAGAATGCTGCCGTGTCAGTAAATATTGGAAATTGGCATTTCCTCTGGGTGATGCGTCCTGAAAGGTCAGTCCTGGGCGGCAGCACCACAGTGGCGATGCCTCTCTCTCTCTGTTCTGTATAATGGAATTCAGTGGAACCGTGTGGCATTTTCAATGATGGGACCTGACCTTCCTGATCATCATTTATATCATGGACATTACCCAACACATAGCACTGAGAGATTCTTTTGTTCAACATCCTGCTCTGTCATTCTTGCTGCTTCATTTCCTTTTCTTATTTTGTCAGCTGTGTTTTGTTAAGGGGAAAAAAAAAAAGATTTTGGCTTTTGTTTGCACTATCCTCTGAAACTTCACTGGAGCCACAGCTTAAATAGTAAGGAAAGGACAATAAAGGAATAGCTACTGACACACTTAAAGTGAGACCCTCATGAATATGGGATGTACCAAGAGTGATACAAGGCTAGGTACTTGAAAGAGTAAGGGAATTGGCAAATTAGAATACTGCTACCCTTTAACTCAGCTTTGATGTTTCACCTTTATTTTTCTCAGCACATATTTAAAGAACTGAGACAATAACAACTGAGGTTCTACTTGAGTTGCTCTATCCTTTTGAAACATGGTAACTAACTGTCTCTCATGACCCTCTGAATGCTTGGTGTGTCTCAGTTGTAGCTGACCAAGCAAGATTAACTGTCCCATTCCATAACTGACCACACACCATGTGGAAAAAGCGAGAAAAGGCAAGAGACAATGGCTGTATTGGGTTTGAGGGACATTTAACAGCAGCACTCAGAAAAGACAAAAAAATTACAGTGACTGACTCTAATAATGAAGTTGCTGTCAGAGGGGAGCATGGCTCAGTGGAACAACAGTGATGATTCTTTTTTTTTTTTTTTTTTTTTTTTTTTTTTTACACAAGAGCAGTTGTCCTGTGTAATGGAAATTATGTAAATCATCAGTCTAGATGTGATTTTAAAAAATGGTGGTTATGGTTTGTACACAAACTAGATACATTAATATGAAAGCTGAACAAATAAACTAACATGTATACAGGTACTGTATATGGCCTGTTGTTTTTCACTATTAATTATTCATACAGCAGTAGCATAAAAGCAGAGACTTAAAGAGTATCTTGGTGACATTTCAGTTACTTAGCGATGCATCTCGTTTCTGGAAGCATTGATATGTCACAGTGAATGCAGACAGTGAGTTGTTTTAGTAAAATTGTGACTAGTCAAGTTAATCACACACTGGACCTCTACTTACATGACAATCGAAGGTGTTATCTCTTCCTTGTGCAACTTATGTATTCACATGTCACAGTCAGAGCAGCCTTGCAGGGTTTCCTGAGTGCTGAGTGAAGCCAGCAGCTGAGCTGAGTATGAGCACAAGTGATGCTTTCACAGTGCCCTGCTCTCAGCCATCTGAATACTTCCCCAAGCCCTCATTATCATGGCTGCTGCATTCAGCCTCATCCCAGGCCTAGACTGTTGCATGTGTTAGTCCACACACACACGCACACAACAGAGAGTTAGTTACTTATTCCCCCCTCCCATCTACAGTTGAATCCTCCTGTCTGCGTCCTTTTCCCCCAGTTGGATTTCTCCCTTTTATTTACTCCTCCATACTGTTCCCCCTCTGGCTCACACTTCATCCTTGTCAATTTCTCCAACTACTTGTTTTTCTCTGGTTCTTTGCTTTTTTTTTTTTTTTTTTCTTTTTTAAACCTTCCCCCACTCTAGTTTTCTCCAGTCTCAGCCATGTATTAGTCCTCTCCTATATGATAATTATTCCTCCAACCCTCTTTTCCTCTCATCTCCTCTTGCATACCTTTCTTTAATAGAATGTCAACTCTTACATTTCCCTCCTCTCTACTTGCCTCATCCTTGTATTTATGAGGAGTAGATGGTGGTGATAGAGAAGCCTAAGTGCATTTTATTAATTCTGTCTCAAGACATCTATAGCACGCTCAATAAGGCAGGACATAGGTGTAATGGGTTTAGCTGTGGCTTTGTGTGATCCTTTAATTTGTGTTTACTTAAGTAGATAGGGTGAGTTTTTTTCTTATATGGATAAGGATGTGTTACTGGTATATTCCATTGTGTCCTTATTAAGCAGTAGTTTCCCATCCTCCTGCTGTATACGCTGTATGAATGAGCACCGTTGTGCTGGCTCGGGTGGTGTGTAAATGCATGCTTGCATGGCTTTATGTCTGGAAGTGAGAGCGCTATATTCAGCAGAGCGCTCTACACTCCCACCAGGGATTCTGACGCACTCAGCAGGATTAGACGCATCATAAGTCCTAATCTGTTTGAAGTGTCCGAAAATCATGATCCCAGAGATGTTGCCTCTTCCTCCCTTTGCATCAAGAAAAGAAAACATGAATTTCCTCACCATCTGTGGTTTAGAGTACTTTAGTAATGCTAATGTGGTTTAGAGTACTTTAGTAATGCTAATAGCGATTATTGACAAATTAATACAAGTATGATGTTCAATTTCAAGTTATTTCAAGTTATTTGTTCATTTACAGCCAGACAGAATGACCTATTATTTTGTCCAAAGACATGGAAACAAACTTAAGTACTACAGTACTGACCTTGTCAGTCCTTCCAGCAAAGAATCTTATCAATTAACAATTGGCTCCTATTACCTCCCTTTCACCTTTTCATTGCACTCAGAATTAACGGCTGCAGAGGACTCCTCCTGCAGACAGCCAGGCACCTGCAAATGAGATGTTTTAGCCTGCATTTTCTCTTGGCTTGCTCACTCACATGGTCACCCTCTTTGTTTTCACAGGTATATTTAGTGTAGTAGATGATGTGACAAGCTGCCAGCCCCTTATCTGTAACAGAATCAGTCTGGCCTTATTATGATCACTGTCGACAGTGCGTGTGTGCGTGCCGGATCACTGGGATGATCCAATGTAGAGCGTCACAGCCTCATCACGGTGTTTACACCCCTCATCCCGAGAGCAGCTAAGCAAAGTACTGTGGCCTAATTACTATGCTAGTGGGGTGGGAAGGGGAGGGGGAGGGGAGGTGGAGGTGGGGGGTTGTTTAACAACCTGGGAAAAGGATTGGAAATGGACTTCCAAGGTAGAGCCCACATCTAATTATAATGAGGTGAAATAATTCAAAAGGATTGCCAGTGCTAAATGAGATGCATTTGTGAGGCTCTTCACATATGGCCACATTCAAGTGGGTTTTATAATTTATTGAATTTCTTGATGTTGATGGATTATATATATATATATATATATATATATATATATATATATAATTTATTTATTTTTTTTTTTTTTTAATTCAGTGTATTTTGTTTCTGAGCTGAAGTTTTGATATTATGTTTCATGAAACAAGAATAAGAGCTTTTTCAACTTGGTACTGAACCTATGGTCTAAGAAATTGTTTTGCCACACATTTTAAGCTTCCTCTCACCCATTGCATGTTCTCCCTGAGAATTAATTGTATTTATTGAAGCCTGTTAGCGTTCTATCCCTGAGCTAGTTATTTACACTTTCACACCAAAAGTCAGATTGTTAGAGTGTAGGCTGTGCAAACGTTTCTCACGAAATCCCATACAGTTTTTTAAATGAACTGTTTTATTTTGAAAACATTTCTTCATTTCTCAGAATTAAATAAATTACATTTAGAAAGACTTCACAGTATCATTACCACCTCCTAAAAGTAATAGATTGACAGTGGCGTTTTCTTCCCAGTAGAATTTAAATTCTGTGACTTGGTCGTGCTTAACCCTGTGAAGAGGAGTTGTCAGTCTATTGGGCTGTGGGCGTGTTTGTCATTTTTGCTCTGAGCCTGTCCCCAATGTGGGTGTCTACTTTACATGTCACACTGCTGCTAACTCATCTTAGTAAAGTGTAAGATCATTGCGTCTGTACAATCACATAAATAGTCAGATTGACTCCTACCAGCAAATAAGTGACAAAAATTACTCATTTTACTGCCTGCAGTCAGGTGGTATTGTAAGTCTTATAGAATGCTTGCATACTAAATATTGTGCCCATTCGTTGACTCTGGTTGTCTTTCTCTCTCGTAGTGCCCCGACTCGACCTGTAAGCAGGACCTGCTGGCCTACCTGCAGCGTATCGCCTTGTATTGCCACCAGCTCAACATCTGCAGCAAAGTCAAGGCTGAGGTTCAGAACCTGGGAGGAGAGCTGGTTGTCTCAGGGGTAAGTTCAGCATCGTTTTACCTGTGGACACATTGTCAACAGTTAAAATCTTCATTATGCTAAGGGGCCCCAGTAACTATGTATTGTGGAGCAGTTCAAATTACATTATACTTGAAGTAAGATTAACTAGTCACTAAACCTTTTTTGATGACTGCAAGAGAGAGCTGTAAGAATTGGGTGCAGTAGCCAAGTGCCAATAACAGATGAGAGCAAAGAGACTGAAAGCTGAGGCAAACTGTGCACGTTTCACTGCATTCACAATAAAGAAGTGAGGCAGTACAGTGGTTTGGTGACGCTTCAGGGATACATGTATTATATTTTGGTAACATGGCTTGACTTCAGGGAAATCTCTACAGTGTTCCTTAAACTCCTTAAAATTATTTAATCAATAAAACAACATCGGCTGATTTCTAAAATGTTATCTGGTGTTGCCCAAATCATTTCAAGATACTTAGACTTAATGCCATTGGGTCTTGGTTGTGATTATTTGATTCATTCTCTGCATTTGCAGCTTATATTTTGTGTCTAATAAAAAGATAAGAGAGTAAATCTCTTTCTTGGTGCTGCAAAGGATATTGCCTGAATGCTTCCTAACCTTTTCACTTAAGATAACTCTGTACAAGGCCGGTGTTTACAAACCCTTTTAAGCATTAATTAACCAATTTTTCCAGTCAGATTAATTAAAATACATTGCCTGCGTGTGCAGGAAATAATGAATTTCTCTTGCCTTTCTGTAGGGCTGAGTCTGCTTCCAACACTTCCAGTCAAGTGTCACCAGTGTCTCTGAGGCTTTTAAATTGTGGAGATTAAATTAGTGTGACCTTTTTCCATATTCTCAAATTTCTCACATCTGTTGTATCCCAGACAAACTCAGAAAGGTCGTTAATTCTTCAGTTCGTGAGTCTTGGTTTTCCCCTGAAAAACTTTTATTACTAAACTGACATTAGGACAGGGACAGTTTATTATCAAATGACATAAATTCAAAAGATTTGCAAGTTAAACATCAACAGGCTTTGCCTTTACCATTTTACAAGGCTAACTTTTTCTTTTTTCTTACATCTCTTCTAAAAAATTAGCTGGACAGTGCCATGTCCCTCATTCAGGCTGCAAAGAACCTGATGAATGCAGTGGTGTCCACCGTTAAGGCCTCCTATGTTGCATCTACTAAGTACCAGAAGAACAAAGGTATGGAGGCCCTCAATATGCCAGCTGTCTCCTGGAGGATGAAAGCCCCTGAGAAGAAACCTCTGGTGAAGAGAGAGAAGCAGGATGATGGTCAGACCAACAGAGTCAAGAGATCCTCTCAGAAGAAGCACATCAACCCTGTGCAGGCTCTCAGCGAGTTTAAAGCCATGGATAGCATCTAGACATCCCTATGTTTGAGTCAAGAGAACACAAATTATTGACCAATGATTTCAAATATAGAGTGAGCTTGTTCTATCAAAAGCAAAAAACGTTTTAACATTTTTGTATTTCCTTTGCATAGACAGCTGTTTTTGGTTGTTTTTTTTTTTGACCCTTTATATTCATACACTGCCTGTTTTCTTTTCCATAAGTTCAGATGTGCTCTAATCTGTAGTAATAACTGTCTCTTCTCTGAAAAATGCAGTTAGAGGGACAGGACAGGCATTTTTTTATATTTTCCCTTTGTTCTTTCAGTTTATGGGAAGGAAGGGATGTGATTTCATGCACAGTCTAAGAAGTAATTCCAAGAGGCTATTGATTATTTTGTGCTCTAACCAGTTTTATAGTAATACTAATGGCATCTCCATTATGTTTGATTATGGCAATACTGTCTCTACTGCAGATATCAGCTATGCAAAATGATTTGCCTTATTTTAATAAAAAGCAAGCAATAATTGTAGTTCATTCGGATGTGCTGGGCTAACAGGTAAAATATGTTCTGGTTCAGCCTTAAAGAATCAAACTCACTGTGTTTCCATATGTGCCTGCATTTTTATAACTTTAGTTAATGACACTATAAAATGTTCAGATGAGTTTAAACTGACTTTAAACACTATTTTCAGTGATGTTACCCCCTATTAACATTTGAACTGGTAACTGCCACTTCTTTATAATAAGCGTCTAAAATTACATGTTAGTAATGTTGTTTTCACAGTCACGATGCAAACCAAAGTTGAGTATTCTGCTCAACCATCGGTTTTGCTACAAAAACTGCATCATGCACTTGATCCTCCACATCTTCCAAGTCCATTCAAACTTTGTCAATAAGCCTCGACTCCCCTGGGAGAACCCAGTGGGCTAAACAATGGATAGACCATGTGTCGGTACTCTCCAAAGCAGACAAGCTTCATTAGCTGTCATTGAGACCAAACACCTCCACAATCTAAGAATGTGTCCAAATTGAGGGATCAATATGTTTTCTTTCCACAGCTTTAGAGGTAGCCAAGGAAAGGAGAGTCCATCTCTGCTTATCGTTTGTATTCCTTGTCCTTAAGCTTGAACACTAATAAAGATTTTATGTCATGCACAACTGTAACAATCTAGAAACAAGTTGCCAGGTGTTGGAGCTTTAAAATGAAACAGGATATATATATATTAATTCAGGTAACAGCTGTGTGATGGGGTTGCTCTCTGCAGCTTGTTTTCCAATCATACATAGTATTTTGTTGCATAATGGTGCATGGGTACAGCAAGGCTTTGAAATCCTGCTGCTTTGGTCTTGGGGCTGAATCTTTGTTTTGCTTGTTTGACATCAGTGAACTATAGCAGGATGGGTAAGCATAGTTTTTTTTTTTTTTTGACAGGTGGATATCTTTTACTGTGGAATTGAGTATTTCAAGTTTTTTCAGTACATTTGTTGCTGTTAGAAAGTTTTGACTTCAATCTGGAATGATATCAAACTACTTTGCTGTGGATTTTTATCGAGAGCTGACATGTGAGTGCACACGTTTCTTATATTCATGAGCCTGCATTATATCTTAATAAAGAATTACAAAAAGACACTTTAAAATGTCCATCTTTAATGCAGACTACCCCTTGCTTTGACCCACGCTTCCCTTATAAGCCTTATAATACCAGATTTGTGTAGGTTTAGTACTTGGAAAGTGAATACCCTGGAGTATTTATTTTTTTCTTCTTTCCAAATCTAAAACCCCTAAATATGCTGCTGTGGATAATCAAGGCATGATTTATAGATAACGCCCATGTAGACATCAAGGCTGTATGCAGTAAGTCATACTATTGTGGACCATTTTCAAGTGTAGCTTTTAACATTGAGCACGTTCTTCTCTCCTTTCTTAAACAATAGCCTGTGTAGAAAATCTAGTGGGAGCCTCAAGAAAGTGCACTTACATGATGGTAAATTTCAGTGAAGCAACAAAGTATCTGGAGTGAATTGTCTGTTTTTTCCCCAGATTGCTGTAATAACCACGCACAAGTGTTTGCCTGAGTCATCACTTGAGAGGACACTGAGAATACAAATTCACTTGTTCTTATTCCAGCAGCTCACTATAAATATCACTGTCTTGCAGTTCTGTGATGATGGTTAAGTTTGATAAGGTAAACCACTTACCCTACCTCATCTACACCCACTTAAGATTATTTGTTCCCTGAATAACATTGAACAGCCCACAGAAAATGTTTATGAAGCTTTGATCAGTTCGATCACAAAGACTGACTTTATGCTGCCACTCCCCCCCCCCCCCCCCCCCCTTTCAATCTCCTCTTTTCTCAAATGAGCTAACTGGGGGTGTTTGCTCTTTAAGTTAAAGGAGTCAGATTTTGCCACAACTTCTGAGCCATTCATCTCGTCGCTGGTAAAATTTCAAACCATTTTTCTTTCTGCTCCTGTCAGCTGTCATTTCCCCATGAGATCGATGCAACTCTCCTCCACCCCATTCACCTCCAGTTTTCATTAGAACAAGCATCACTGGGCCTCTCTGCTGACCTCATCAGAAGTCCAGCTCCACATCACACCCATCTGGTTTTTCAGCCAATACTCTTCAACACCACCAGTATCTAGACTCCACTGGGGGCATTTTCCTGTGCAGCTCATGGAAAGATTTCCTTTTTGAATGATGGCAGCAGGACGGGGTCCAAGGTTCCTCACATATTCCCTACATGTTAGTATGGCTTTATTGAAATGAAATAGTAGAAAACTGGCCTACAGTATATGGCAACAATAGTGACCATAGACCAAACTGAAAGTAAAAACCAGACGTACTCATGTTGACGTACTCTTTGGGCAGCATAGTGGGTTAGTGGTTAGCACTGTTGCCTCACAGCACGAAGGTTCCTGGTTTGAAACCCATCAGGGACCTTCCTGTGTGGAGTTTGCATGTTCTCCCTGTGCTTGTGTGGGTTTTCTCCAGGTACTCTGGTTTCCTCCCACAGTCCAAAAACATGTATGTCAGGTTGATTGGTGACTCTAAATTGCCCATAGGAGTGAGTGTGAGTGTGTGAGGTTGTTTGTCTCTATGTGGCCCTGTGATGGACTGGTGACCTGTCCAGGGTGGACCCCTGCCTTTCACCCAAAGAGCTGGGATAGGCTCCAGCTGGTCCCTGTGACCCTGGTTAGGAATAAGCGGGAATAGATAATGGATGGATGGACTTGGTCTTTGTTGGCACCTTTTTCCACATGGTTTGGGATGGTGTAATAATAAAAGTGATCTGGGAGAATGTTACAAATTCCCTGGATTAGATTATAGGCCATAACGTCCTCCTGTGAACCCACAGTTAGATATCTGTTTCTGACAAGAAAACTGTAGGAGTGGAAACATCACTGGTTTCTGAAAAGCATGACCAAGAGTAACTGGAATGGGAGGACATAATAAACCTTCTTCATCAGAGTGAAAAACAATGATGGCAGAGTGGACAGCAGCAGCATGCAGCCACAGTTAAACTTATTAGATACACCTGTGTCAAAATCTCTGCTGTGAAAAGCTGATACATTTAAGAATTTGTGGTTTTATTTGTCCCTGCATTTCAATGTGAACATCCGATTTTTATACTGATTAGGTATTTTATATGAAGATATAAATACCAGTTGGGAAAGGTGAAACTATATATCCTTTTATAACTCTTACTTAATCTTAAGACTTATCTTCAGATCACAGAACAAAAACATGCATAAATATGAGCCAGACTGAGTCAGCAATGTATTATATTTTAATAACTTGAGTTTATTTTGCTCTGTAGACCTAATTTCAGGGACTTTTTCCCCCGACTGGAAAGATTATAACTTTTGACTTGTCAAATCAAGAGAAGCACAGAGGTAAATATAATACCATTACCACCATATGTGTGGAAGTGGCTCACCTCAGTGTAACGCAGCTTTCATTAATGAGCTTTTCTCCTCACCTGTTGCAGGTGAGGAGGCGAAACAGGGAAGGGATCGTGGCGAGCGGCTGGTGTTAGTCAGGTGCAGCCTGCCAACTCCCGAACATGGTTTCTGCAGCTGTGCGGGGATCATTTCTGGGACTAACAACAAAACAGTTCAGTGTGTCAACACTGATGCAAATGTTCATGTGTGTGGGAGCACTGGTTGCACACACACATTATGTGGCTGCAGGCTACATGTTGGTGTTTAATGTGGTAGTTCTGCCATCATTGATTACAAATATACAAGTGCAGGTATAAATCTTGATGCTCGTTCAGTTGCGATGCACACTGATACTTGGGCTTTGCATGCAGGTGTATTAAGTGGTGTAAACAATATAAGTGCAACTTGAAGTAAACTTGGAATGTAGGTCTTTTAATCCACAGTGTTAGGATTGTTGTGTGACAGTTCAGGACTGCAGCTTTCATAAGAAATGTGGCTGACACCAGATGCTGACTTCCTAAGGAAGCTTGCTGACTGAAAGATAGAAAAAAGAAACATTGCCTGGGCAGCTTCAGGCAGTAAGAGCTGTTCTTTTCACCATGGTTTAAGTTTGGGCTTGTACTCTTATCACTGTTGGATTAGAGTTCCTTAATCAGCCATTCAAAATCACCCATGTATTTATTATCCTGAATAGAATTTTAAAATAGGAATCTTCCACTTCATCGTTATGTAAAATAGGCCCTCACTGACTTTTAGAAGTGGCCACCTTAGAAGTAAATCTGCTGTTTAATTAATATACCCAGAGTGGTGTCATTTAACCTGCCTGTAGAAAGAAGCATTAACATTTAAAACTTTAAAAGCTTCACACATCTGTTAATGGTCATGATAAATCTCCTGTGTATTTCAGGGAGTCCTGCATGTTGATGTAGCCTTTGACTGTCATCCTACAGGAACGAATCAGAGCAAGTAGACCTTGGTAACGAAGATAGGACCATGAGAAGTGAAGGAGATGAACCGGTACACAATGTCCAGACAGCAATGCAGACTGAATGGTTGTAAAGCAAGAAATGGGATTGATTTCTGTCGCACTCGATAACCTGTTTTACTGTTGGGGTCCACTCCATCAGCGCCTATACCTTATCTACAGTGAATCCCGCCATTAAAATGTCCAGTAAAAGCCCTTTAATAAGACGCCACAGTGGCGTAATTCAATACGATGTTACATTTCATTGCAATAACTTCTGTCTTTGCTTGCATTACTGTTTGCTTACACCTAATAACACTTCGCGATACCGTCTGTGTTTTATTGAGTGTATCAAGGGCCATAGTAGGACATTTTGAAACTAAGGTTTAAGAGCTTTTTGCCTTCCCTTGGGAGACTCTTCATTTTTCTGCAAAACATTTACCCCATAGCTGTCTGATGTTACCATCATTGTGCAATTCCATATCAGCAAATGTCAAAATCCCCATGATCCAATTAAAGAAACTGTCATGTTTACAATACAGGTTGCCATCAGATTACACTTTCTAGGTTATTTCACATGTAATCATGCTGCCTTCAATCCCGGTTTAATATAACCCATTTACTTGTTCAACACTATTGTTTAATTGAAGTTTGATGGTGAACCCATTAGCTCGAGGTGGAGCAGTCCAGTCTGATATGGTGCTCTTCACTATTTAAGTAGATTAGAATGTTTTATTTCTGCAAACTCAACTGAAATAGCTGAAATGATGAATTAATCAAATGTCAATTAATCTGCAGCCATTACATCAATATATTAATCCTTTAAGTAATTTTTTTAAGCAAGTGTCAAAAATTCATTTTTTTTTTTTTTTTTTTTTTTTTTGTCAAATGGGTTTCCAAATCCTCTTAGAATGTAAATTAAATACCTTTGTGTTATTAACTGTTGGGTGAACAAAAACCACTAGAAGAATGAACTTGGGCTCTATGACATTGTGAGAGGCTTTTTTTTTTTTTTTTTTTTTTTTTTGTAGATCAAAAAACAGTTTATTCTAGCTGAAAATAATAGGTTGTGCTCTACTCCAAGCCATGTCACTCTTATTTGTAAATGGTCATTTTTTACTGTTTATTATTTTCATGATAATAATCTACAAAATAAGTGATGTTCATTGCAGTTGGATTTAGGGTTGTAGGGTTATAATTTGGCAGTACTGTGAGACAGTATAAATTTGGCTACCATTAGACACTTTGCAGTAGTGTTTTTGCTGTTTTATCTGTCCATTTATTATCTCTTTGTGGGTATTTGAATTAGATCATTGAGGACACTGTTGCAAGTCAATGAGCAGGATGGATTTTATACAGTAATAGATTTTTATGTGATTTATTCCACTGGATTAGCTGAAAACAGACATTCCTGTGTGATACCTAGTTACTCAATTGATTTTTTTTTTCTTTTTTTTTTTTCCCCTGATATTGCAGTCCATGTTGTTAGACTTGTGTGGAATGAGCCTGAATGTGTTGATACAGCTGCAGGTAGTATATGTCGCCATATAAACTGTAGTGAATGTTTAGAAACAAAGACATAAAAAAAACTTTACTGATGCCATCAAGCCAGTGTAAAACCATGATGCAGCAGGACTTAAAACATCTTCAGGTCATCCCCTTAAATTTTTTAGTACTTTGTTTTTCCTATGTCTAGAGTTCTGTGAGGCTGATACTCTATTAAACAAGGCTGTTTATGATTTTAGCTAAATGATTATACAAAACACAATTTATTATTAAAGTTGTCCTGTGCATGGTGCTATGTGTCAAGGCTAATAGATTCTAAACCTGGCTTAGTGATTTATTGCTCTCACCCCACCTCGTGTCGAAGTCTGAATCTACCACATCAGTCCCCGAACGAATACATCTCTGTAAAACTGGCCAGTCTCTCGAGACACATCTTGACAGATAATAAAAGAATGGATTCTCCTCTGATGTGAAACAGGAGACCTAACTCTGGTGAGGCCTTAGAGAGAAAACCAGTGCAGTGTGGTTGTACCACGCGTTTGAATGCAGATATGATGATGTAACTGAAACGTCTAACACTGCATGACAAGTTTCAATGAAGTTTTTTTCAATCACGGTGGCACTTGTGGCAAACATTAGAATAAGGTTTTCCAGAGATTTCTGTTATTGTAACCTTGGAGAACCTATGCTGGAGCAGGGATGACGAGAGCAGGTTTTTGGAAAGGGGTGTGGTGGCCTTATTGCTGTTAGCTGTCACAGCTATAAGTTGTACATAAACATAAGGATAGAGGGATTTAGAAATATTTGCCCTAAACCAAGTGGCAGATAATTGGCAATAAACACAGGCTGCTGGACTGATAATCTGTCAGTGCCAAGGTGGACGTCTCGGATAAATAGATTTGGCTCTGCTGGAGTGTAAATGTTAACTATGACTGTGTGAAAGGACCAGTGAACCACACCATAGAGATGCCAGAGTGCAATAGTGCCAAATAAGGTAGTCCTCACTAAAATGTCAATAGATTTACACAGTATCCAAGAGTGCATTGAGTCCAGCAGGACACTAATGGAGACTCTCATTTGTTTTGGATTTTTTAATACTCTTCAGTACCTACAAACACGAGAGCGCCTCTTGTATTTGTTGTGCCAGCTGAGCTGCTTTATAGCGCAGTCATTTGACAGAGGTCTGACGTGTACAGTATCAAACCAAATGAGGCATTGGACCATAGTATGTTTGCAACAGTCACAGAACAGACAAGCATGATCTCTTCTCTATTAAACAAATGATAGAAGTAAATGAGCAAAGTAGGAACTTAGAGGTAAATGCAATGTATTTAATACAATTTGAAGGCCTTCCATCAGTTACACTGACCTTATAACAGCATTTGCCAGGAGCTGTCTGGAGGAAAAGGTTCCAGATGTCCCCTAAAGCCACAGCTTCAGGCTGAGAGCTGGGAATGTGGGAGAACATTAATTATCTAAGGGCCAACAGGAGGAATGGTAACTGTTCTGTGCTACTGAATACTGTTAGGTACTGAATGCCCGCTAATGTCAGGTTTATAGTAGCACAGTAACCCACTTAAAATGTTTAATGGAAGTGTTGTCCTTTGGGGAATTTCATTTTTCTTCGTAGAAGTGTAATTAGTGATGTGGTATAGGGCTTCTAGTCTCATAAAGTTTCAAATTCATCCCCTGTTGGCTGGTCAGAGATTTTTATTGTGACTGCTGAGTCTTCTGGTCAGTGTTTTTATAGCCATAAGTCTGCCAACGATGAGCTGTGTTAGCTAAAGACTCCAAAGAGTTCAGCATTATGTGCTGCTCTGCTCCTTGGTCTGTCAGGACCGGTTATGGTGGTGAACCCACAGTATAAAGTGAAAATAAGAGTTTTAATGGTGGTTTCAATCCGTGCGATGGTTGCCAATATAAAATATTGACTACAGGTGGAAAATCATACTTGAAATAAATAGCACATGTATTTAATAGACATGGAAATGCCTTGTTTAACTGCAAAATCCATTACCTGCCCCTCTAAAAAGAGCCCCCACACACGTGTTTGTTAGACTGAACACAAATTTCATACCTTCACCTTTTCATGGCATGGCTTCGGAGACCACTTACATAAAATCTATATCCTAAAACCACTTCATTCTAATGTTGGTGCAGGCCCAGGGTACTTATCCCTGGGGTTGAGTCTGAAAACATTGTAGAATTGAATGCTGTGTAATCCAGTGAAATGGTGCCAGCATTAAAAAGAGCACTATCTTTTCATTTAAAGTCACTTTTATAATCAGCTCCCAAGGAATCACAAAAAGGCAGTAAAAAGTAATAGAATCAGCAATGGCACAGACATAGGTAATTATGTTAAAAACTCCTTTCACAACGCAAGCATGGGAAAGCTTAATACTGTAAGCCTTGCCGTAAGAGCTGCTGTCACTGTATTGCAAATGCTACAACTAATAATATTGCTGTGGTGAACATGTGTGTGCTGTCTGGGCCGATTTGTTTGATGTAATTCAATGTAAACTGCATTTTTGCTGGTTCTTTAATTGACTGTTGGCCAGAATAATCTGTGACTCTCAGGTTTTCCCTCGTGGCACGGTGTTGTCTTCAGTCAAGGCCAGTTGATTATTTGCAAAATCCAATTTCTTCAGCCGAACTTGTTCCATCAGCTCTTTAGCTTTCTCTTGCGTAAAAGTGGTTTTCCATAACCATATTTTAAATATCAGTCTGTCCATTTAGGAAGCACAAGTGATTGTGAATCAATTTCTCCTGCTTTAGTGTAAATCAAAGTGACAACAAGAGGAGAAAGTGAGACAACCCCCCAAAATTGAATGGTTTTGCTCTCTTCTTACCCTTATTATTTTCACGTTTTGTGTTTTACTGGTGTCCTTGTCAATACTGGTAGCATGAGGCCATACTTGCAGCCCAATCAGGTTGCACAGGTAGTCCAGGATATCCAGGTTTATAGTAGTCCATCCATATGTGCAGTTGCAAGGTTTGCTGTCTCTCAAAACAGCCTGAAGAGCATGGAGGAGATACCAGTAGATTGGCTGTTACACCTGGAGAGCTGGACAGGGCTGTAGAAGGGCAGCAGCCCAGCAGCAGGACTGGTATCTGCTCTAAGGAGGAACAGGAGGTGCACTGCAAGTGACCTACTGCCGGCTACTGGTGGCATGAAGGCCTGACGTCCTCCAGCACAACTTGTGCTCATAGCCCAGTACCATGCAGCTCAAGTGGCACTCGCCACCAGAATTGGCTGGTCTTTTCACAGATGAGAGCAGGTTCTCACTGAGCACATGTGACAGGTGTCAAGGAGTCTGGAGACACCATGCTGAACGTTATGCTGTCTGTAATATCACTGAGCATAGTTTGGTGGTGGGTCAGTGATGGTCTGCAGACGCATATCCTTGGAGGGCCACACAGACCTCCATGTCAGAGCCAACAGTACTGTGAGTTACTAGAATGATATCCTCAGAGCGACTGTTAGACCCAATTCTGGTGCTGTGGGCCCTGGGTTCCTCCTGGTGCAGGACAGCGCCTGGGTTCATGTGACCATCGATACCATTGACTGGTCCTCACATTCTCCTGAGCTATTGAGCACCTATGGGAGATTATGTCTCAATGCATCCGATGCCACCAAGTACCAGCACAGACTGTGCAGGAGCTTACTGATGCCCAGATCCAGGTCTGGAAGGAGATCCCCCAGGACACCATCCGCCAACTCGTCAGGAGTATACCCAGATGTTGCTGGGAGTGCATACAGGCATGTGGGGGCCATACACAATTCTGAGTCCCATTATGAGATGCTGTGTTGAAATTGATGCAACATTGATGACGATGCAGTTTTTATTTTCTCTTTTGATTTTCAGTGTCAGTAAGGATTTTCAACTTGATCCAATGTATGATTTGAGTGTTGTCTTAATTCCTTTGGACAGTATATATTCTCTACTCTAAACATGAGCAGGAAACAGGTGCTGTACTTGAAATGCATTGTGACATGTATTTAAACAGACCGAGGTATTAAACATGCACTTGAACACCTTTGCATAAGGTAATGCAGTAGTGTCATACAGCATTGCTGACTACAAGTCATCTCATATGTATTCTGGGAACCCACTTTAGCTGGCACTGTATTTTAATGGCTGTCATCTCAGGGCTGCAATTCAAGTGTGATTTATATCTTCTCAAGTTATCAGTTACAATCAGATCTGGGCAAGCATAACTAATACAGAGGAAAGGAAAAGGAACAAGAAAAAAAAGAACATTCCCGAATTCTTAGTGAAAATGTGAATCAAAGGTGTCGCAGTGGGGATGGAAAAGGTTAGATGGAGAGAGTATGAGAGGGGTGACAGGGCTCTGCATTGGTACGCGAGCCTGTGTCTCATCCTTAAACCAATTTCCTTCCTCAGTACTCTGGGGAGTGGTCTGATTTGCACTGTTTCCTTTCTCTGAGTGTTTATCCTGCTTTTACAATTAGATCTAGCTCCCAGCTGCAGCATTAATCAAATAGCACGACATATTCTCCGCATTTGGTGATTGAGGAAATGTGTCCTACATGTCTTTGTCTATGGTAACATGCTGTGAAGCAGCACGGCTATTTGTTTTGTACACTGTACACAGATTTGACAGGTCAGGAGGGTTTGACAGTACTGCACATGAGCCAGAGTGAAGGTTATTTAGATGTGTGATGCTGAAAAACATGCCTGGGACCTATTTATCATGTTAGTGTAATGTTTTTAAAATGGTTTGGCCTTTTTTCCGTCCATTTACACAGACATAAAAATATTTAACTTAAAATATTTTGTTTTTAAAGTAGAAAGGTCTTTCTAGGACTTAAAGTAAAAAGGAAGGTAAAATAATATCTTTCGAGTTGTTTTTGAGCGGCTGAGTTTAGCACTACATAATAGAGTAATTTACCAGAGAAACCATGGACCACATAGTTCATAGTTGCAGTATTGTGTGGGTGTATGCGGAGTTGTCTCTTCATAGCATAATGTCAATAGAAATCCACAACAATCACTACTCCACTGCCTACACTTCATATGGGTTTTAATCGAAGACCTGATTTTTTTTTAAATTGGTGTTCTTTATAGGTGAGGTTAGTGATGATTTTAAAAGGCACTCGGTGATCTGTGAGTAATTAGGAGAAGAGTTTGTTAGACCACATAAAAGTGTGTTTGCTCGCGGGCAGTGAGTTGGCCAGTAGTGAAACAAAAGCTACAATACACATTGTTACTGTCTTTTGTAGACAGGGAGCGAAGGCTATCTAATATAGTACAGAGTGCAGATGAAAAGACCAGCATGCAGTCTCGTTATTAGAATACCAGAGGGGAGAGCAGCAATGTGGTATCTCTCAGAAAGAGATGATTTACCAGTCGGCCAGTTGCCTCTGTCACCATGGTTACCAGTGAAAGTTGTGACAGTCAGGAACATGCCTGACAGTCAAGGTTATTGATCTAGAATTATTTTGGCACAGCTAGAAGTGGGAAGAGTGGGACAGTGAAGATTTGAATCTCTAATTGGTCTTGGGTGTTTCCTTGTGATGCTCTGTGCTGCTGGTGTCACATGCTAATTATCATAAGAGAGTCCAGCAAAGCACCCATCTTATTATTCACTTATTAATCCTTAGCTGTTAAGTTTATCTGCTGTGAAGCCCGTCCCTGCACACTGCTGGGATTGTTTATTCTGTATTTTTCCCCACTAAGAATCGTTTCTCTGTCAGCTACATAAGCAGCTGTTTTGCTGTGTTGGCTTGAATTATCTGTATTCAAGTGCAAGTGAGTAATGCAGCCCTCAGGTGGAGTGTTAACACGTTATGTGTATTTCAATATTTAATGAGCTAAATGCCAATGCTTCCAAAAAGGCCTCTGAAATGAACACAAAATTCTGATGCAAATGAGTTCTTATGGAAAGGAATTGTATGAAGATTATGTTCCTCCACCACAAATTGGGTTGTGGCAACAACAACACAAATTGGACAAGCTGTTTCCATGTGGGTGACACGTGGAAGTGTTAGCTAGTAGTAGGCGAGCAGATCGACTGCATGGTGAGTGCTTGGTTTGTGATTGAAATATTAATATTACTTTTATTTTAAACTTTTTTTTTTCATATTTTCTTTTTATTATTCTTACAGGATAAACTTAATATATTTACTGTTATAAAATCTCAAAGAACGTAATATTATTTTCTTTCCATCCCTTGACTTCCCTATATTCTTTGCTGTCCTCCTACTGAAGACATAACAGGACTCCAGAGTAATCTGGTCACCAATATATTTATGTACAGTGTGTGTGTATAACTGTTATGTTATGCTTTTTTTCCCCCATTTGAAAGTCAGATCAAATCTAAAACAGGGTATGGGTGGGTCTTTGCCTCTGATTGGGTCTAATTGCCATATTTTGATACACTGGCATGAATTTGTAATCAAGACCTGGCTACTTATGAACAGTACAGTGGTAGCTTAGCTCAGGATGAAGTGAAGTATAGACCTGAGGAAACTGTGCAGGCATTGGTCACTGTGCCCGCTGGTGAGATTCCTAACTCTGACCCAGCATTGGAGATAAAAATGTCATCAGAGGCAAATGAACCACAAATGCAAGCATGTGTTCCTTTCATAAATATTGGCTCACACACCACCTATAATTGAGGAATGACAAAATTTGCAATTCCAGTACATTGCATACACTGCAAAGAATGCAGGCCAGGGATGTCTGGCAACACCGCTTTTGCTGTCAGTGCATTGTGGAGGTAAAGATAATTAATTTCAAAATTGCATACAATATTGTAAAAGAGCTGAATTCAAATATCAAATAATCCAAATGAAAAAGAATGGCCTGAACATTAACCTGACCTGCTGTAATGATCCTAAGACCGTGCCTTTCACCCACAAAGAGCTGGGATATGCTCCAGCACATTCGTGTGACCCTGGTTAGGAATAAGTGGGTAAAAATAATGAATGGATGGATGGATTTAATGTCAAAAGACTTATATTGTACATTATATATAAATAATTGGCAAAATAAGGCCCAGGTGAAAAATATTCATTATTGTCCTTAATGGATTAATGTTTACACTGACTAAGGCAAAGATCAGGTTTTGGTCTGTTAAATAAATATGTAAAATATTCAGCCTCAAGCATAATGAAATACTTCTGGTGCAAACTGGGAGTCATAATTAGGTTGTGAAACTAAAGTTGAAAGCGTACGGTGAATCCTGTTTAGTATGTTCTCTTCCAGTGTCAAAGTAAGGTGCTAATTATTGATATGCCGGGAAAGCTTGCTCACTTTTTGTGAATGGAGCTACACATCATCCTTGTTCAGCATTTCAGAGCACCAGGCTGGTGCTTTAAGAATGAACTGATGTCATGTAGGGCAGGTCTAACCTTCAGAAAAAAAGTGTGACCTTCACTTGGTATCTCTTTGGAGGACATTTAGGCTAATGCATCATAAAGACCAGTGCTATTCTTATTCTGCTGTCACTTCCCATTTAACTGCTGTCCATGTATGCTGTAATGTTCATAGGCCTGCAGTAACACCAGGAGCTGGGGTTAAGCCTGAATGGACACGGACATGAGTGTGAATGCCACTGAACTGACCTGTACAGTGGACCTGAGAGCTCAGCGCACTGCAACTTAACTAAACACAGCCTACTAATAGACAAAACAAGTAAAGTTTCAAAAACATCTTCATTCATTCATGCTGCAAAGCATCATGAGTACACAAGCATTTTCATATGTGCTTGTGTTTTGTGTATTTGCATGTTTTCTCTGCGATGCTACAAGTTCTCAGGGCCACCAACGAACCAAGCACAAAATACACTGAGTAAATCAACCTTCCATTGTAATGAGCTGCCATGTAAGCTGACTTAATTAAAAGTGATGTTAAATAATTTCTCTGTGGTGCTTTGTGCCATGAACTCGAGTCAGCCTCACAGGGCGACCTGGTACCCTTCTCCACGCCTGATTTCAGTCATCATGCACACTTGAGAGGCTTTATTTATCAGAAAGGGACTATTTATCTTGCGTAAGAAAGTCATTTCTAAATTTGGATTTGTACATTTATTTTATCCCCCCCCCCCAAATACTAACGCTCTGCAGGGTGAGCAAATCAGCGTGATTGTCCGTCTGTATATTTGATGGAGCAGGGCACAGAGAGCAACACAAAAATGCGGCTCTGCTTTGGAACAGTGCCTCAGGAGCGTCTGCTTTCTTTCCTTGATTGCTCCATGTTCCTCAAAGGCAGTGTAATACTGTATGGATGTTGCTCAATATAAAAACAGAAGGGGGGAGTACTATTAAATTCGTCTGAGGGTTGAGTGAGCTTGTCGCGTCATCACACACATACAGACACACACCAACAGTCTTATCCTGTATTTTCTTGGAGATTGATTCTGGTCCACGGAAACAGGCCTAGGCTTAGGACAAAGTCATATATTACAACGTGATTCAACCTCATTAGAACCACTGTGTGTGATGCTACACACATATCTCCAGTTCAGAATAAACCAATAAGTATAATGTCATGATGATATTACGTATGTCTGGCATGCAAGGACATCACTAAATATATGAAGAGTTTCACTAGTAGCAATTTAGTCCAGCCGGAAGAAGCTGTGGGTTGTGCGTTTTTTTTTTTTTTTTACCATTAAAAACATTTTACCTATAGAGAAATTGATAACAACTATGTCAAATAAAAAAAATAAAACGGAGGTTGTTTCAAAAAATCATTAAAAATTAACTAATATCTCTTAATACATAGCTACTTAGTTTAAAATGTAATTACTGTTGCTGTAATTTAATATCTTGTCATATCCTCTGTCAGCCTGTTCTCAAACAGCCCCCAACCCTCATCAGCGAGTAGAACGGCGGAGTGCTGACAATGCAGCTGCCGTCACACTGCTTTTATAATAGCATACATCAAACCGTAAATGCTTCGGAGAAACACTCAAACATCTGCGTGCGGGTAATTTTTGTTGCCCTATAGATTCTGCCCAGACAGAGTGCAAAGTAATATATATGCAACAAAATAAAGAGCAGTGGTTTTTGGACTTATAGTAACTGGTGGCATCTGCAGAGGCCTTGCTGCTTCTGCTCTTGCCCCAGGCAGTGCAACTAACTTGAAGTGCTTCAGTATGTATAAAGCTTTGCAAAGGGACTTAATGTAAATACAGCATGCTCACTGGCTCTGTGAATACATGATGGGGGATACAGGCACACGTTTGAATTAAATGTCACATGAAACCACCTTTTGATTGCATGTGTACTTTATTTTAGACATAAAGTCACCCTCTTATGACAGTATGTGCATAACGCAAAACCACTGGCTTCATTTCGGAATACATTTATTTTTATGCCATCTGGTTTTATCTGTTTTAAATGACCTTTCAGTGAGCTGTGGTAGTGTGAAATGTTATGTTTTTTAGCAGTCAGCCATGGCCGTCTAGTGGCCACCTGAACTGCACTGGTGTTCAGTGTGACAGCTGCACTGGCAGCCGTCACTGCACATCATAACTGATGCTGTGCTGAACTCTGTGCCCATGACTGCAAAATCGTGGGTTAATTGACCTGCAGTAACTCCAGTCAGTGGCCCATCTTTGCCTCTCTGGATGGTTTGAGACTTCCAAATATGGATTTCTAAATACACGCATGTGTTCTGTTCCTGCCAAAAGAGTCTCAGAATTGAATTCTATTGAGGAACAGTGATGTAGTACATATCAAAAGCCCATTAGTTTACCCGCCTAGTGTCAGCCTTTTAGTTACTGGTTGAAGTGACAACCATGTCCTGCCCTAACAACACAACATGTGTTCAGTGAATAATTGCATAATTGGACCTGATCTCCCTGTTAAAATGTCTATCTATGCTGAAGGTTGGTTGTTCCATCTCTACAACCAAACCTACAGTATATGTTTGAGGAATCAGACAGTTCAGATTTTCCACTAGACTGCTCACTTACAATTTAAACTGTGTGTGTGTGTGTGCGTGTGTGTGTGTGCGTGTGTGTGTGTGTGTGTGTGTGTGTTTATTTATTTTGTGGTTTCAAGTAAACTCCTTTAAAACTTGCCACTGTTCAGTAATGGTTTGTTTGTGTCCTACCACAGCACACAATGCACTTTGTCACTGCTCTTTTTATAAATCAGGTCCATTGTGGGTACGTACATCATTGTCATAGACACTTTCATTTTATTTTTTTGTTGCTGCAGAGGATACATACAAGAAAGCACCAATTAATGAAGTTGAATCACAGCAGGCTAGATTTAAAACACGCTACTGGCCAATTTACTTCTCCACCAGGGTTATAATCTGTGGCTTTGCACCACACTGCCTCTGGCACTTCTCTCTTGTCCTGCTCATGGAGTTTTGTGAAGTCCAGCACATCACCCCATGTGACCTGGGACTGGCTGAGCCTCACTCTTTTGTAACCTTCCAGTTACAGGCTGACAGTGGTACATCGGTTACTCCTGGCAAAATTAGATAGATAAATACAACGAAATCTGTAACACTCCAACCATGCCCATGTCTCATTTATTGATCAGGTCATGCACCAGTAGATCTCTATTTGCCTCTATTAAGGGAATGACCCTAAAGATACATAGAACAAAACAACCTCAAACATCCAAGCTTATGTATGTATTCATGACAGGAGCACAAGGGACAAATTCAGCAACTTTCAGATATTAACCTCCTGTGAATTTGTTGAGAAAGGTTGTTTATATATTTATCCTTTTTATTCAGATTTATCCCTCTTGTGCTAAGCTCTCACAGGCAGGCAGGGACTCCTGTGACATCGTACAATGTCAAGTTGATGTTATTGCAGCGTTGCTGCCAAAGCCCAGTAGTGTTTGAACTACATCATAACAGAGCAGGGAATGATGGATATCTTGGGCTGCTTTTTCACTTTGTGCTTATTACATAGCTCTGTCATGAAAAACCACCAGGGACATGAATTCTCACATACCATTAAGTGAAATGTAAGGTTCGAGAGGCTATTTGTCCAAAAATAATAAAAAAAGGTAAATTATAGATGTAGCTCAGGAAATTAAGATCTGGCTTCATATACTGTGTAGTACATGACAGGTATTATGAGAGTGTAACATCCATCCTAAAAGGTAGAATAGAAAAGGAGAGGGGGAAAAGTGAGAGAGAACCGTGTCTGAGAGAAGTGCTGAATGAGTCATATTTTAATGCTACCTGCCACTGCATACTATCGACTTGTCCTCTTTTAAATGAATTACACACGGAACCTTACGAAAATCAGAAAATGGAAAGTGCATCTTTCATCCGTTTGTGTTGCTGTTGCATCACATGGTACTAATCTCTGCTAAATATACCAACGCTGTGAACAGATCACTGCATTCTCACAGCTCAAAGCACAAACCCCTGCATCTTATCTGGAGGGTGTACTCACTTTTTCACAGATTTAAGGACTCTGGACTCCTCATCTGCATTTATATAAGCGGCCATAAAAGCTGGTTTCTGGTCTTTTTGCTTCCCTCTTCCTTGGACAGTCTTGAAGAACAGGAATAGAATTGAGATGCTGGCATAGGCTACTTACTTGATGGAGGCAGCAGCTGCATAAACAATGCTTTATTTCACATCCTCTTAATGTTTATTCACTGGCTCCTATTCGCACACTGATAGTGCTGAATCACACCCTCGTGCACACTCTCTAATTATTCTGTACCATAGCAACTGTAACTTAGCAATTGCTAAACCTCTTCATTTGAGAGGCTCAGAAAAATGTCATTATTTTTCTTGATTTATCCTTTCAAACTTAGCAAAGTATGAATCGAAGTGTGAATTCCTATCTAGCCATCTATCCATGAACCCTAACCCACAAAATCCCTTTTGTGATGTGCTGATTTAAGGCCTTTAGCGATAAAGTTATCTCATTAAAACTGACCTGACTGACTTGTAAATTACTTACAATTTCTTGTAAAATGTAGAAACTACATGGTTTCATTAAAGTGTAGGCTATTAAAATGTAGTAAGTGACTTATATCTGATGTCCTTTCTGCACAGCCATGCAGCACTGTGCGAAGGAGAGCCGTTATGAATTCTGGGCTCTCTGACAACTAGTGACACTCTCTCTCAGCTGATGTGTCTTATACCACTTTGACACAGAAAACTGTGAATCACACAGGGTATTAGACATTCAGTTAGTGTGACCATTCATATCGAGGATATAGTAATAATTAAATACTAAAGCGTTACCATTCATGCATACAAGATCCTGGTGTGTTCAGTGCCATAGCACACACACACAGACGCACACACACTTGTTAAGGTTCCTAACTGGGCTGCTGTATTTGATCGTCAGTAAATAAAAAAAATGATGATTTCTGCAGCAGCATGGTGGCTGAGTGGTTAGCACTGTTGCCTCACAGCAAGAAGGTCGTGGGTTCGCATCCCGGCCTTTCTGTGTGGAGTTTGCATGTTCTCCCTGTGCTTGCGTGGGTTTACTCCGGGTACTCCGGTTTCCTCCCACAGTCCAAAAACATGCATGTTAGGTTGATTGGTGACTCTAAAATTGCCTGTAGGAGTGAGTGTGAGTGAGTGTGAGTGTGTGTGGTTGTCTGTCTTTGTGTGTCTATATGTGGCCCTGCGACAGACTGGTGACCTGTCCAGGGTGTACCCCTGCCTTCCACCCGAGAGAGAGCTGGGATAGGCTCCAGCAGATCCCCGTGACCCTGAGCCAGGAAAAAGCGGGTATAGAAGATGGATGGATGGATGGATGATTTCTGCAAACACAGTTCTGACAGCTGTATGTGGTCCGGTGTGGACGGTACATTTTTATTTTTGGTTTTCTTTTCAAACCTGCACAGATTTAGTGGATTCTACACCAAAATTGAAGTAACTTTACAGCAGAGTGGAGTAAAAAGAGAAAAGTTGCCTCATATATGTGCAGTAGTATTTGGGGTAGATATGGGAATTACTGTTGTTTACACAACTGGTATATAACTGCAGCCAAGCTAGAGACCAAACCAATGTGAGTCTATTTTGGTTCCTATTTTATTGCAGCTACTTATGTAATGCAAAATAAGAACCAGGAAAACAACTGTTCGGTAGCACTAAAGTATTGGACTCTAACAAATTTGTTCTTTCTTTCTTTCTTTTGAAGTTGGCCCAAGATATCCAAGTAGTAACAGCTGGAATAGTTGAAGGTTTCTGTCTGATTTATAACACAACAGTTGCTGCTACTGGTATAACCTGTAGTCATTCTTTCAGAAGAAATCTGACAAATATCTTTGATTTATGGTTAAGAACAAAACATTCTTATAGATTAGATAACCTGTGCTGACCTTTTCACATTAACAACATTGAGATGCTCAGTAGATCATAGTGGGACCTCAGTAACCTTTGATTTATATAGGAATCAATGCACTTCACAGTATCAGTATTATTTGTGTGTCAGGTTCCTCTTGCTAAATAAAATGCTATGTAAAACACTGGCATTGTTTAGTATGTATTATTATATGAAGTTGATTTATAGGTTTTATCACTAAAATGCATTTGTTCCCTCTCTTTGCCTATTTTTTTTTCAAGAAGTGTTTTCGGTGTGAACACGGCTTTATGCCTTATGGCTTAGAGTATCACCGTGTTTGTCTCAAGAGCTTCCTGTTCTTGAAGATCTCCTGAAAATTCCCCTCTTTTCTTTCACTGATTGTCTTATCTTGTTGGTTAGCCTGCTCAGAGCTTGCCTGTGCCAGATACTTTCTACACATACACACACACTTTTCCTTTTCTGCCCTCGCCTAAGGGTTTGGTTTGATTCATGCCCTTTCTCAGAGTTTGAGTGGGTCTCAAAGAAATAATGGTGTGACTTCCCTGGGAGTGTGGCGCCTTCCTTAATTGGTGTCTTTTCTCGCATGTACATCACATTCGGCCTTCGTACACTGGAAATCGCACATCAAAGGATCTAAAAACTCTTCTCCTGCAGTGTCAACTTGAAGTTCGTACCACCAAGGTCCCAATAGGTGAGGAAAGGGAAGGTGAAAACAACAAGGGCAGACAGTATTGTATTGATAGTCAGTGGTGGAAGACATACTCAGTTCTTTTGCTCAAGTACTATATTTCATTACAAGCCCCATTACTGTGGGCAAAATCTGGGAAATATGCTTAGCATTAAAAGCACTGAGTGCCCCTGTGACTGCTAAAATACATGATTTTAATGGGTTATTATAACTGATTATATTAGCATTTAGTTGGTTTAGGCATAATGCTACAGCCTGTTCATTCATTAATCAGTTTTTTTTAATTTGTAAAATTTCAGACAGTGAAAAATACTCAAAGGGACACCATCTCCGTGCGGTTTCACTAAACCTCAAAATTATTTAAAGCTGTAAAGCAGCAAATTCTCATGTTTAAGAAAATGAAACCAGAAAACATTTGGAATTTACATGAAAAATGACTTGAACAATTTCCTGTCAATCTACTGCCCCATTACTCAATTAGTCTAATTAATTAATTCATATCTAAGCATTATGAGTTCTTCATGTGTTTTCTATTTAAAAACTTTGTAAATAAACCATTCAAATAAATGTAGTGCAGTAGAAAATGTCTTATTTCTCTTATAGTGCAGTACAAATGTAAAGTTGCATGAATTACTGTACTGTACTGATACTTCAAATTTGTACTGCAGGACAGAACTACATCACATTTTCAGTTCTGTAGATGGTTTTAAGAACCATTCCATGTATGAACATGTTAAGAGTGGTCCACTGCACATCTGTAAGCACCCACTGTGTAACAAAATGGTGCTGTCACTTATTATTGTTGCAGTGGGACTTGACTGTAATCTTAAAGAAAAAAAATAAAGAAAAAGATTTTCCTGTACCAGTTAATCCCACTGCAAATTTACGTAATCCAGCATTGCCACGGCCCATGGAAACCACCTTTTATAACCATTTTTCAAAAACTGTTTAACAATTCTTATTTATATCAACATAAAAATGAGTGACAAAAGGACTGCATTTTCTATACAATGAATGAATAGTCCCTGTGAAAGCTGGATCGGACTTGTCAGTCATGCTCAAAATGATGTTGCATGATCTCGATAAACAGAGATAATGACATCTAACGCAGGTTTGTGAGAAGACAAGCAATTTTGTGAAAACAATTGAGTAGCTAATTATAATGAAATCAGTGTAATGTCTGCTTCTGCAAATACTTTCTTGAATGATGGGGAACATATGTCTCACATGATGCTTGAATTTAAGCCCAGAGGTTTTCCCTGTCACCATAAAAATAAATGCTCATGTTTTAATCCACTCAGGTGTGAAATTGCTGCTGTATTTGGCAGATCGGTGCAGGTTAATGCATTCTCTGAGGTCCTACGTTCTTTCTCTTTGCACCTCCCTAGCTAGCATGAGCAGTCTGTATCATAGTGGTTTCACAGCGCCCACTCTGGTGATAACAAAAGATTTGTGAGGATGCCTGTGTGCAGGAATGTGTTCAGATGTGAAAACATGGCCACAAACTGCTCTGATGGATCTGTCCAAATGGCTGTAACTCCTCTGTGGTCATGCTGGCTCATTTACTGGTTTCTCCCAAATGAGGACAAGACTGGCGTTTTTCCCCCCACAGTCAGAATGATAGAAGTGGCTGTTTAATAGCTGGTTGTTTTAAGGGAAAGGGAGCAGAGAGCCATTAAAATAGCCGTGCACCTGCCCATTCTGCAGTGCTCACATCTCACTCTGCTGTGCACTCAGATGCCCAGGTTGGAGTCATTTGTTGCTGGTCTCATCTGTGCATTGATCGCTCTGCTTTGGATCCTCTTTCATCTATAATAAATGTAGTCATCTGCAGAGTGTACTCCCTCTGAAACCCCTGTTTCCAGCATCGGAGAGTTAATCAGCCCTACAAGGCATGTCACACCTGTCTATAATTGTTTTATGGATGCCACTATCTCTTTCTCTTTCCTCTCCCCGCATTTGACTCACATCCTCTCTGTGGCAGATGATTGCATGTTTCAGGAAGACCCACTGTTCTGTCACGCTTCACTCATTAGAAAAACCCTCACACCTACCACATGATGGTCATTCACAAGGTCACTAACACAGCATCAAAGGGCTGAAGCATAAAGCTCACAGCTTGTAGCAGACTCTAGCAGGAGGAAGATAAATTAAAAAAAAAAACAACAACACAAGAGCTGACTTTCTTGCCTTGTATTTGCTGCAATTACCGTGCAAGTAACACTTTCTCTTGCTCTCACTCTCTCATTATCAATGCTTGGTTGCATGTCTTACCCAGTGTACTGTAAATGCTTTCAATAGCAATCTGGGAGGGCTGAGAGTGTTGAGGTTTCCATTCTGTTGCACATTTCTTTCTGCTGGTCTCCAGAGAGAGTCTGGGATTGCCGGGGCTCCCCTGAGGTTGGACACCAAGCCCCAGGCAGAGTGAACATATTAAGTCCAAGATGTAAATTCAGATTTCTTAACTTATTTGTTTTTTCAACTAGATAAAATCCATACTGCCTGCATGCCATGGGCAGGATGGGCATTAGGTTTATCAACCTATACCATATTTTAAATAACTGTAAATAAAAAGTGTTGACATTAATGAAAAGTTCATATGCAATGTTTTCTGACTCTTTCTTGGAAATAAGATGTTCTAACAGTGAAATGCAGTTGAGATCGTATGTTTCTTCAAATAGTGCTGAATTGGAGTTGCTGAGCTGATATGGTTGCTATGAATTTTTTCAACTTTTTTTCTGTTATTTTACCTCTAGCAAGCACCTGGCAAATGTGGAACACCACAGTTCACGTTATTCCTTCAAACAGCCACCGTTGGGATACCAGTTTATTCTAGCTCTTAGACTATAAGGCAAAAACTGTGAATATGACATCAAAAAGCTGGATTTATCCTTTAATCTTCCTCCTCATTGCTGCAACACTTGACACAGGGCATTTCCCATTATGCTGCTTTGTTGTTAGGATTAGAGGCAGGTTCCTTCCTAATGAAATGTGATATCTTAAGCAAAAAATGAAAAAAAAAAAAGAAATAATGAAAGAAGCAATAGGAAGAATAGTTTGGTGTCAGGTCTTTGCATCAGTACATTCAGATTACTTGAGTTAACACACTGACATCTTATATGTTATTGTCAGGAAAAATACGAGAATATTTTCCGACAAAAACTGGACTGGGTGACATTCCCAATGTTACACATATAATGAACATACTAGATGTTTCTAATCTCCTGACATTTCTCCTGCCAGCGCTGTAGTCTCTTTGCTTTGGAGCATATCTTTGAGAATCCTGCTGCATAGTAGAAACTGATAAATTATTCTGTTGAGGGTTTGAAGACACGCTTGGCTAAATGGATGCCAATAAACAAGACTCTGCGGAACTGAACCACCCTCGCAATCATCCTGTTGCTGTCACAGTTCTTGAAGACAGGTACGAATCAGTGTAGCATTTGCTTCCCTGCAGAGCTGAGTAGGAAAACTAGTGAGAAGATACTACTACAGCTGGAGCTGCCTTCAACCAAATCAGTGGATGAATTGTGGCGTGTTCAAACTCAAATGAGTGGTTTGAATTTTACTTTATTTTCCACTGAAATACATGAGACACAAAAACTGAGAGTGTAAGACATGATTACACATATTCATATATAAATACATACATACATATATATATATATATATATATATATATATGTATATAGTTTGACATGCTTATGTGCTGGCAGCAGATCACATTTTCTTTCAATCTGTATTTGATGTGCCTATTAACCAGTCACCTCTACAGTTTGAGTAGTTTGAGCTTTGTAGCATTAAACTTTACATGCACCACTAATGGCTACTGACACACCAAGCACCTAAACCTTCAAATAGACTTTTCTGCACAATTTTTAAAAATGGTTTAATAAAAGTGTCAGTTAACCCTAAGTGCTGTCTGGCTCTGCAAGCAGTTTCTGTTCTAATGGGCTGATGTTTGGAGATGTTTGCTTCTGAATCAGCTCAAGTTTTTAGGCAAACAGGTTCACAAACACAAAAGATTTATTCACATACAAAAAAAAAATATATATCTACAGGGCTTGTAGATACTTGTTTTTCCTAGTTTCCACAAAATCCATACAGAGACAACCACCAACAGCGAATTCTGTGTACTCACCGTTTATGGTTTTATCTTGTTTTATGCCAGCTTCTCTAGATTCTTATACTAACACAAGATTGTAAGCAGAGTACAGATCGTGTGTACGTGCAGTTGATCCTTTCTTCAGAGCTGTAAAAGAAAAAAAAGGTGTTTTTTCTTAAGCACTGAGCACATGAACTGTGACATCAACACATAGCCTGAATGATTAACACTCAAACTTGACTTGCTGCAGTCCTCTCCTGCATGGTAGGTGTTGCTGCTGAGAAAAGCACAATCAACACTGCTGGAATATCAGTAGAGGTACGTGCAAGTTTTTCCACAGCTTCATGCAATATTACATTGATACCTTCAGCTTCTTGCACCTGTAGATATCTGAAGACACAGACTGGGTGCACAAGTCAATATGACAACAAGAAATTAATTTTCAAAAGAAGACACACGTCACAGAGTAAAGTGGGATACACTATAAAGTACATGTCAGAAAGGACATTTTTGGGGTCATACCTTCTGTAAGAACAGGTTCAGTGCAAGACATCTCTTTGTTTTGCAGATATTTTTGCAGTATGCAGATAGATTTTTACAGCTGCATTTAGCAGCGCTCTTGCTCTTTTGCTTTTTTGAGAAAACAAAATGAGATGATCTAACTATGAGTAAGAAATATGCTTTTTTTCCACCAGTGTGGTTCTGTTGACTTAGATACTTGAATTGTGTCGCCACTAAAAGACTAAAGACTAAGACTAAAAATAGATGTTCATCACTCCACTACTACCACCCCTACTTTCACAGAAACAGAAGAAAATAAACATTATTTGAAAGCTGTCAAATGTTTACAACTAGTAATACCCAGTGGATGAGAGAACAGCTGCAAAAATTAAATCATTGTTCAATTTAAATCAATATTTTTTCCTAGGCTAGATCCTCGTTGAGTTAAGATGGAAGAGAGGGAACCCTGAAGCCTCTGACGGGCAGAAAATGTTGATTCGATGTGGTCGTGGTCAAAGCACAACACCACAATGAACACCCTCACAATGGTTATTATTATGATGAGCAGATATTGTTCTAGCAGCAGCAGCAGTGGTCGTGCTTCCATCCACAACATGAAAATTACAGGAAAATGTAGTTTTGCTCTGCTGATGCAAACGGACAGGGCTGACGATTTCAACCAGCATACTAATACACAAGATTAAAATAGAAGAGTTTTGCTAGTGCAACAAAAATATCAAAGAGAAACAAGATAGAAAGACAGCAAGAAGAATGTAATAGCTGCTGGATAAATTGTGCTTAATAGTGTAAAAACCTTTAAAATTAATTGAGCAGCCAAATGTTACCTCATCCTTTTCATGCATGCTTGCAGCTATGTAGAATCCTACTGCAAATGAAAATGGCTTTGTCCTTGGTCTCCGAGCCTGGTGAATGTGTTGCCGTTATATTCATCACATTATTCCTTTTTATTACAGTCTGATATTATTGTTGCAAAATGCACTTTCCCTGGTTATGTTATTTCACAGAGCGGGTAGGTTATGTTAGACAGTAAATGGCACGCTGACGTATTTTTGTGTGATCATATTAAACAACAACAATTGGTAATCGCACAGCAATCAGCGGCTATTAACTGCATGTCGATTTGCATAAAGAGCAGATGATTTACCTGATCAGACTATAGCAAGATTCATCATTCATGGTGGGAAGTTCTGCCCCTTTTTCACCATTAGCTGTTTAAGTAATGCAAAGACATGCATGAGAAAACCTTTTTAAGTGGCGGCGCAGCTTCCCGTTAAAAGAAAAATAGATTGCAAAAAGAAATCTGACCTTAATGTATAATGGAAGCCAATGAGAAAGCTTGGGGGGTGGGGTCAGTTTTCAGGAGCAGCTTTGGGTCATGCAAAACTTCAGTTCAGCTTTTTCAATTATATCTCATCTCAGTTTGCTGGACAGTCGGTGTGAGCCAATATAAAACTTGAGCCACTGTATCTGTGTATTTTGAGATTGTTAGCTGACCCACTGTTCAGTCAGGGCTTCGTGCTTCACAGAGCTTCTCTGCAATCTACTCCACTGTAGCACCCAGGAAATTAGGGATGGCAGGGAGCTATAGTAGCATTGATACATTTCATCTTTGCTCAGAGGGCTGTCTTTCTCATGCAATCAAAAAGCTAGTGCCCAGCAGCCAGAGTGTCCTGGAAAAAAGGAGCTATGAATCCTTGCAAAGCCATTGGGTTTTTATAGGCTATTCCCTAGGAAGCGACAATTATTCCATTGTAATGAATCCATGCAAAAATGTGCAGTGGCGTATGGCATCAGATGTGTTCATGATCTGGAAGATGGTCAATGGCAAGAATTTCAATCTCTCTAAGAATGGTTGTATGCACTGCTGTCAGTAGCTCTGCTGCAGTCATCACCTTAAAGGAAAATCATGCACCTTTTTAAAAGCTGCAAATGCCCTGAAATGACATTGGTAAAAATATCAGCTCTGATGAAACATCTTACACAGTCATAAAGATGATGTGTGTTCATCAACGACCAGACAGAAATTATGGTGTTGTGCTGTGACTACAACCACATCAAATCGACATATTCTGCCCTCGGAGGCTTCAGGGTTCACCCTCTTCCATCTGAACTAAGAAATAATATCGCTTTAAATTGAGCAATGATTTAATTTTTGCTGCGGGAAATGCTGAGAGACAAGAAAGGAGAGGAAAACACTGATCCTACAAAATACAATTTTATGACTCCTCCTGTCACATCTAGTTGCTTTGTCAATTTAGCGCTAACCCTGCTGCCTTGGGGCCTTAGCACAGAGATGTGGTGTGTAGATGTACCAGCCCCGGTTCCCTCAGCTGCTGGAGCGTGCAAGAGTCCATTTCATGTCTCTTGTACCATTAGTTCAAAAGGCCAGACACGGGGAAAAGATGATTCATTGCACTTCTAAGCTGAATAGGTTTTATATTAATAGCTGTCTAAGCCTTAAATATTATGTTTCTCAAAGTAAAGTGTTTACAAAACTTTAATAACTTGATTCTTCAAACCACAGGGTGTTCTTTCCCCCCTCAGTGAAGAGGAATACCATTGTAGCTGAACATTTTCCAACTGCTGTTGTTCAGGGATGTGTAGCTTAGTGAGTGAGAGCTACTCCCAGTCTTTCAATCAGTCCTTGTCAAGTCTTTAAGCTGTATATGGCAGTTTTACTACAGTGCTGCTGATACTGAAGTTATTTCCTGGTAGCATCCAAATTACAATCACACCCATCATATACCGAAAGAAAAGAATTAGAATTAATTCTAAAGGATTTCTAAGTATAAGGCTGATTTCTGACAGCCTTATACTGAGGTATAAACACTGAAACTGCAGTACACTTGATGACAGTGTTTGTTCTGAAGTTGCATTTCTTTTAGAATGTACTGCTGATGGAGCAATTGTACCACTGTTTTATTCGAAAAAGAAATGGGAGTGCTGCCTGCTTGGGATAGAGGTCTAAAGAACAGAATTACTGAGTTTTTTTTTTTTCTGGAAAAAGGAAAATAACTTCTCGTGTAATGAACATTATAGAACGGTACCTGGGTCAATAGAAATCCAATAACTTGACTGTAGGTGTAATTTCTGTATCTCTGAACAAAAAGTGGTGCTCTGTGATGAAACTGAGTTGTCTCAGTTGCCTTTGAAGCTGCATATTCTTTTTTTTTTTTTTTTTTTTGCCATGTGTCTTATGTTGTTACCAATAGAGAGCAGGACAAGCTGCTCCTCATAGTCTGTGGCGATATGATATCCAGTGATGGCCCTCTCTGCCTCAACTCTACACTTGATGTCTCAAAGATTCCGGTGCTGAGTAGCTTTCCATTTAGTGTTAACTGTGACATTTTAACTTTTTTGTGAAGAGCTTTCCATTACTGGTTATTTGGGTTTGTGTGATTTCGTTGGGGCACAACAAGTTCAGTACAGAGCAGAAATAATCTGCTTAGAACAAGTGGGAAAGAAGCGTCAGCCTTCATATTCTCTGTGCTTTGCGGAGGTGTCTGTGGCCTTGACAACAACATTACATGGTGTATGATGTCCACCTCCCCCACTCACAAGTGTTATCTTTACTGAAGCCCTCAGAGAATCTAATCATGAGAGCCCGGCGTAGAAACCAGTTTATTCAGCTGAGCTGTTCTTCTAGATAGCACTCCACAACACTCGTCTACACCCGGGCCACACTGCACACATGCAGACATTAAGTCCTCTCTTCAAACAGACGACGCACGTTGAATGGAGAATACAGCACGCCGCTGCAGTCACACAGATAGCATCGTGTTGTCAAAGTTTTTGTAATAGAATCGTTGCTCTTGCGGCTCTGACTGTAAATGGGCTGCACGCTGATTGCCGCCTCACAGAGCAGAGATTCTCCGCTGGAAGAGTATTAGTACAGCAGCAGGAGGGACCTCACATCCCCGAAGGATTGGCAGAGCCTAGCCATGCCTACAGACTGGAGCCCTCTGGGAGGCAGAGAGTCTGAGAAACCTCTCAGGGGAAGGATGTACAGGGGGTCACTTCCCCTACAGATATTGTTTTGGTGTGCTTTGGTGTTTTGGTTTTTTTAACTCTATCTATTTTACCAAGAATGTTACATAGGTATTTTATTTGTCTCTCTCTGCCTCTGTCCTCAATAGAATGAGGCTGCGACATGTCTGCATGCTAAATTGGTTGCTCCTTGGTGACAGTGACATTTGAGCTGCTAATTATTATGTTCTTTCATGCACTGTTCCTCCACTGGCTCGAAATCTCTCTTTGAACATCTCAGGTCAGGAGCAAGCCTTTTCTGTGGCTAAGAAAAATTGGAGTCTATTATGAATCAGAATGCAGTCTAGTAATCCTGAACATGTTATTAGCTGCCCATTGTAGTACCAGACATGTAATTTGGAACCTTGGATCTTTAATTTTCACTTTAGACTTTATATTTTAATTTGAGCCTAAAAGTGCTACCTTTTAATTTAGATATAACAATTTTGTCCCGGAAATTAGGTTTTCTTTATCTTTTCACCTGACAGTGTTCAGCCCTACAGATGAATAAAAGTTAAAAGGAAAAATTAGATTATAAACTCTGATTCCGTGGTTTCTAGGCAATTAAAGAAAATACAAGGAGTATACACAAAAATGTCAGAAGACAAGGAAGCAGGTCTATGCTGTGCAATTAGAAAAAATGTTTCTATCACAGCTTTAATTTAGTTTTCATCTGGAGGCCACCGCATGTGAAACATGTGAAACTCTGTTGAAGGACTCAGACTGTGGAGTCTTCAGCCTTTCTGTCAGATTATACCTCTGCTTGTCTCTGAAGTGGGGTCTACATTCACTGATGTCCATGTGTTCATTTATTTCAGTCAGAGCTGTTTGTACCTGTCTGACCCAGTGTTGCTGTCTGACCTTAGGAAATGACTGCACTGCAGTTCCCGCTGGGACATACTGTGCTCACTTCTCTCTAATGCAAGAGGATATGTCTTTCCATCTTCAAAGGACTGCTAATTTAAAATTAAAATTTTGCAGGCACGTTTCAGTGCACGCAATAAGGAGCTTGCTTCAAAATTTTCTATGTGAAATGACTAACTACAGGAACAGTGCTTATTTAATATCTTCAGACACTTTATTTGAGTGCAGAGTTTCGTGGTGTGCACAGGAGAAATTCACTACACATAGTCTTTCCAGCGTTTCAGCCCATTATGCAGAGCATTAGCACGTATTCTTTCAGATCTTCAGGATTAGGACAATATGACACAATCAGAAGAATGAGAGGCATTGTGCTTCCTTAAAAAATGGGCTAATGTATCTTGCACCCACTTGTTCAGTGGCAGTGCTTTTAAAAATGGAGCTTATTCAAGATCTTCAAATGCAATGTACTTCTGATATTTTTAGCAAATTGAATTTCACTTTTTTAAGACTCAATTTGTTTTTCAGTGTCAAATAGAACAACATGTTTTCAACAGGTATGTCATAGTAATTGATTTTTCTTTAAATAGCAGCAGGAGTTAAACATGCACATACCTAATAAATGTTAACTATGCATTGTAAAACAATATGTTTAATTAAGACTGAGTAGGATAAGATTGGCTCCAGCCCTTTGATGGTTTCCTGCTGTCTGCAGGATTTGTCTGAAAAGTGCTTCGCCTCCTTGATGTATGTCAGGACCGTAGGTGTATGCTTGTTGAACAGAGCTTGAAAGTGTGGGAGGAATTTTTCCTTCAAAGTCCCATTTTGAGCTGTGCCCCAGCTTCTGGGATTGGCCAGTAAATTTTCAGATGGACTGCAGCTGGTTTGCACATAAATCCTTCGGTGAAGTTGGATATTGTCCCTCCACTGAAGGGAGGATCATCACATCATTGTGTTCTCTTACCATACACTTCCCTCCAAAACTTTGAATACGCTTCAGAGTTGAACAATTTATCTTAGGCTTTAATTAAGTTTAATATTGTACAATACTGTTTGGAATGCTACTGCATTATTTCTTAAAATAATAAGGTAAAAGAACATGAATTTTAATGTTAAGCTCAATAGATATGATTTAACTTTCTGGGTTAGAACAGAAATCAGCAACTGAAAGTCAAAGTCAGTGGTGACCATTTTGAGCAGTTTCCTTGGTCTACAATCACATAAAACGATGATGATGTCCATTTACTCTTCCTATGTTAAGACATGATGTTTCAGCCTTCCAAAATAATACTGAATATCAATAAATGTGAATGAAAGCAAAACTATGTTTTTGTGGAGACTGAAGGTTTTACTATCAACCCCTTACCCAGAAGAATCTGCTGATTTCGTGCCAACATTTCTCTATCTGACCTACATTTCACAATAGCCATGGTCCAATTTTAATTTTACAGTTTGCACATTATCAGCCTCGGCCCTTCTCATAAATTATAAAACGACAGTGAATCACATTACTTAATACACTTGCATACCCTTGTAAGGACCAAAAAAACATCAGTTAATTTGACTTCTTGATTTGAAACGATCCATCACAGTTTACTGCCTCAGATTTTAATGCCAACTGTTCTGCTGTTATTGCACACTTCCGTTCAAATCCTACAGGTCTTGAGACTCAGTTTGTGCATTGAAATGATAACTGAAGAGTTTAATTATGTATTATTTTTTACTCAATAGGATCCTGGTTAGTCAGGTTTAAAGCTCACTGGGGACATGTAAATCATAATGTGGCTTTAAATTACACGTCTAATGACACACACTTCACGCTGAAAAGTGATTTAGATCGGTCAGAAGTCGCAGGGGGTTGGGAGTTACGATTAAATAACTCTAAAACTAAATAAATAAATAACTTGTTTTCAGACACCTCCTTTATAGGTGGCATCCAGAAATTAAACCCTGGTCATAGTCTGAAAGAGCAATCATCAAACTAGTGGCCCACCAGGGAACTGCCAACAGGCCCACCAATATGTTTCATTGGGATTTGATATTATATTTTGATTATACATGCGTCTTCCATTTACCTTTAGTTTATTGAAGAGTTTGTAATAGGAAACGAAATGTGATTTTCATGGTCATCTCATGCATAAGGAATTACATATGAGGGTATAATGTTAAGATGCTTATGCTTGTTTTCAAAACTTCCATATTGATGAAAAATCTTGAAGACTAAATAAATGATTGCAATTTGCAGCTTTTTTTTAAAATAACGTGTGAATGTGTCATAATGCAGAAAAACATTTCATACATTCCACTGAGCTGAACACGTTATATTTCATATAAAATACACACTACATCAGAGACGCAGATTTCCCCTCTACTCCTTGCGACTTTCCACTATAAACCTCTTTCATAGAGGACATTTTGACATGTCTCAGTAGGAAAAGCACAGATGGAAATAGTATAATTGACTGATTTATGAATGATAGCCATACTCCATTTGGCTGTTTCAGTTTCAGGGTCATGATATTGTGCATTTTGTTTCACTGTCACAGCCATGACTTGCAGGAACACTCGAACACCACAAAGACTTTAATAATTTTACGACTCACACCTGCACTTGTCTTATTTTAAGTGAAACGTCTGCTGTGAGGGAGGCCTACAGTACATCTAAAGGTCCATGTTGTAGGGAATGCTCAGCCACAAATAATGCTGAAGAAACCTAAACTAACTGTAACATTTTTCTCTTTTAAATTACTTTGCAGTCCAGTTTGATCAGTTTGACACAATATGTCTTCAGTCACTGTCAACCTGATAACAGTTGTTTTCTTAACTGACACCAAAGTGCATCCAGTTGTCTTGAGTCCTGTAAAAAAGTTGTGGCTGGGTAATTTCCAACATAAGCAGAGTAAGCATTTATCCGTTTTACTTCAGTAAGGCTGTTGATACACTGGGTTTTTTTTTATCAATATGTTTCCCACTGTCTGTGACACTGGCATCATTACCTCTATACTTGTATGGAGGATTAATTTACAGCAATCCTGCGAACCAACAATACCAGACTGCATTTATAATTTTACTTTACTACTACTAATACCAAGTTATTCTATGCGAATGCTTCCTTAAAGAGAACTGGGTTATTATGACTGTTTGAGCAGCATTTTAAGTTTTGGTTGATTGAGCTAGAGAAGTTTTTAGTATTACGTTGACAGCTCAGTCTATATTAATGCATTATTTTAGAAGTTGAGATGTTTTGTGTATAATCTGAAACTTCAAAGTATCTTGCTGTCTTATTAATATGGTGATGCTAATGTTAAAAGAAGTAAAATATTTCCCTTTCAAATACAGTAGGGTAGAAGTATAAAGGAGAAGAAAATGGAAATGCTGAAGTAAAGTACAGGCACCTCTGGATGGTGACATCTCCAGGCTGTGAAGGTTGGCTCTAAAGTCTTAAGGAGCCCAAGCCAGCTACTTGTCATGACTCCAAGATAACAGAAGTCCATGACCACAGGTCACGTCAAGAGGCGAGTCCCTGCACTAGGCCCTTTCCAAGATCACCTTAAGCAGGCAGACAACAAAACGCCCGCCAGTGAAGAGGAGTCGTCATAAATTCTCCTGGTCCTGATGTGATGCGCTGGGTTGGTCTTGTGAACTACTCACTGGCAAAACCCTCCACTGATATTGGTTTGTGCCACACCTTGACATTTGTGAGAATTAATGTTTCCCCCATTACAATTGGTTGTTGTAGTAAAACAAAATTTAGATGCACTCCACAGAACGATCTAACGTAATAAATTCCATGGGTCTCACTTAACCTTCACAGAATCAATGCAATCTAGTATCCTCGCTGGACTCCATCTGCCTCTGCACAGTCGAGGCCAAAACCTGAAGTAATAAAGTTAGAAGTTTTAAATATTAGATCAATCTTTGGTAGAAGTTTTTCATTAATGATTTATTTTCATGCATGGCCTTAATTTGTATTTTAAACTCAACATTGGCTTTCTTTCACAGTCTCTGTCACATTGACAGCATCTTCTTAAATTCTAACCTTTTATTTTTCAGTTTAATACAGCAGACAATTTAACGCCTGCTCTTTTATCCACTTTTTATCTTACATAGTTGGTGTTATTAGAGCCGTGTGTGTGTGTGTGTGTGTGTGTGTGCGTGTGTGTGTGTGTGTGTGTGTGCGTGTGTGTGTGTGTGTGTGTGTGTGTGTGTGTGTGTGTGTGTGTGTTGAAATGACCCTGATTATGAAGCTAAAGCTACATTTTCACACATGGTGAACATTTCACCGCCTAATACTGACCCAGTGTATTGTAATAATAAACTGATCTTCAGAGACAGTTGGTCCAACACAAACTGAAAAAAAAGGAAATAAGCTGAAAAGTTCCAACGAAAAAGGTAATTGCTGGCTTGAAAGGAATTCTTGCAAAGTCAAGAATCAAAGGCAAATGTTCAATTTCAATGTGTAACATTGTGAAAGATCAGAAAACACTTTACAAAGATGCTGTCAGTACAACAGTGCTTTTTCTCAGATAACTTCAGAAAACCAAAAAATGATTATAAATAATAAATAAATTTAAAGCCTTTCTTCCACAATCAACAGTGGTCGGAATCCATCCCTCGCTTTTAAGCTAAATATGAAACACTGAATGTCAAACGTGAAGAAATAGTTGGATTTTTGTAATGCTTACTGAGAATATAACATCTCCATGATCCCTTCTTGTCCATGAGCCTCCACCTGTCCATGTCGTCCTACAATGTGATGACAGACGATGCAATCAATGTTGCAATTAGCAGGATGAAGTCATCCACTTGTGCTCTTGACCCTATTCCAGCCAAGCTGTTCAAAGCTAGCTTCCATCCTCTCTCAGGAAACAACTATTATATTAAAGTGTTCTTTGAGATCAGGCCTTTCCCACAAAGCTTTCAAAAACTCAGTGGTAGAATTTGTATAAATGGAATATATAATATGTATAAATGGAAAATCAGAAAAGTCAGTACAATCTTTCATGACCATTTTTATTCCAACAGCAGTTCCCACAGTCTTGCTGGTGATGCTGTCCTTTGCTGAACCATGAACAGTGTAATATCCTGACACGAGTATGTATTAAAGCAACTAAGTGGATATTTTAAAACTCCACAAAGGGGGAACAGCAGAGTGATAAGTTGTCAGCATGAGCAAACCCTTTAACATTACATGTAGTCATTTGATCCACTGTTTGTATAAAAATATTGAGTACAGCTTTAACATAGATTAGTATAAATAGGTTATTGAGTTGCACTTGAAGCAAATTTGGAAAAGTACAAATTATGTGAATTTGTAGTTTATCTATAGGTATCAGAGTTTTTATGGTACAGAATGTGACTGTGGGCACAGTAGTGTTTGAGGAATAGTCCCCTTACCAGATCCATCATGTTTTATCAGTTCAGTTTGTCTTGTGAGAAGGAAACTTCTATGCTTTTCAGTACTGTATGTCACCGCTACTATAGAGACTAAATCCCATCTGGGGTTTCAGTCTTTAGGTCTTTGATTACAGGCTGGCATAAATACAACACCATGGCTCATAAGAATGAAATATTTTTGGCTTCTGCTGAATTTAATCTTTTTATTGAAGTAAAGTTACTACAAAAATATTTCTCTCTTGCACTGTCTTGGTTTTGCACTCGTGCCAGTGTCTCTAATAGTCATCATAAATTCTAGGCAGACACAACCCATTCCCTAAAATCCGCAATTTGATAGATGTAGTGTGGAAACAGCTGAGAGACAAATTGATCCTGCTTTGGCCTAGACCTTGACTGTGCAAACACTTCCAAGTGGATCAAACAGATGAGTTAGCTAGATATAAATATGAAAGGTTTTGTTGCAGAGATTTTTGGAAATCAAGGAGGGGTGGGCAGTAGATTGTGATATGATGATATAAGCACATGCATGGGCACTCATCTTCTTTACTGTATGGTCAGGAGGAAAATCGAATGTGTAATTTAATTTCATATGCAGATTAATGTGGAATTCTTGGCATTCACCGGTCTGCGCCACATTTTCCAAAGGTACAATTTGTTGTGTTACTCAATCAAATTAGTGTTGAATTCCAGTGATTGTCACACTCATAAAAACAGGTTTTATTTTGCAATCAATTTTTCCATGGCTTAACTGAAAAGAGACAGTGTTACTAATATGCAGCACATTTTCCATTTCTCTGACGTTTGAACATCCTTCCTGTTAGGAGACAGTTCTGCACAGGCCCTAGTAAATAATTTACTTTTACTTGATTCTTGTTGAATGCTTAATAGTAAACTGTTTTATGTAGTCCATGTTAGCTTGTCATTGTAATTTAATAACCAGCTCATTTAAAGTCGTCTGCACTTTGAGACACTATAAAAAATGAAAACTCTTGATAGATTTTATTGCTTAGTGCAAATAATAAATCCAAAACACATATGTAATTCAATAAATCCAGATTAAATTAAGATAAATGCATGTTAGGGATTCAATTTAGGGCTTATGAGGCTTAAATTATGAAAGACGCTTACTGTATGCCATCTGCCATGACTGTAGAGAACCGAAATTGAGGAAAGCGCTTTATCAAAAACCTCTGGCAGTTAATATAAGTCACATTTATAAAGACTGTAAACTGTGGTTAAGATTAGCATTTGGTTGAGATGATGTTTTTCTTTAAAGACTTAAAAGCCAAGTTAGGTGAGCATCATGGGATATGCATTTTCATCAACTATGCAGTTGCAGTTGCAGAACATTTGCAGCTGTTTTGTAGCAATTATCTTGACACATCATGTGGTGCTAACAGCTGAGT